>NW_027327496.1:300000-525272 GCF_047675955.1 Chlorocebus sabaeus | reverse complement strand
ATTCCACAAGAACAGCCTTAGCGAAAGGCTTCTTGCAGGGAAAGATGTAACACTGTGAGATGAATTAACAGAACACAGAGCAGTTTCTCAGAAAGCTTCTTTCCAGTTTTGAACGGAAGATATTTCCTTTTTCACCATAGCCCTCTATGGGCTTCCAAATATCCCTTTTCCAATTCCACAAGAACAGTCTTAGCGAAAGGCTTCTTGAAGGGAAAGATGTAACACTGTGAGATGAATTAACAGAACACAGAGCAGTTTCTCAGAAAGCTTCTTTCCAGTTTTGAACGGAAGATATTTCCTTTTTCACCATAGCCCTCTATGAGCTTCCAAATATCCCTTTGCCAATTCTACAAGAACAGCATTAGCGAAAGGCTTCTTGAAGGGAAAGATGTAACTCTGTGAGATGAATTAACAGAACACAGAGCAGTTTCTCAGAAAGCTTCTTTCCAGTTTTGAACGGAAGATATTTCCTTTTTCACCATAGCTGTCTATGGGCTTCCAAATATCCCTTTGCCAATTCCACAAGAACAGCCTTAGCGAAAGGCTTCTTGAAGGGAAAGATGTAACTCTGTGAGATGAATTAACAGAACACAGAGCAGTTTCTCAGAAAGCTTCTTTCCAGTTTTGAACGGAAGATATTTCCTTTTTCACCATAGCCCTCCATGGGCTTCCAAATATCCCTTTGCCAATTCCACAAGAACAACCTTAGCGAAAGGCTTCTTGAAGGGAAAGATGTAACTCTGTGAGATGAATTAACAGAACACAGAGCAGTTTCTCAGAAAGCTTCTTTCCAGTTTTGAACGGAAGATATTTCCTTTTTCACCATAGCCCTCTACGGGCTTCCAAATATCCCTTTGCCAATTCCACAAGAACAGCCTTAGCGAAAGGCTTCTTGTAGGGAAAGATGTAACTCTGTGAGATGAATTAACAGAACACAGAGCAGTTTCTCAGAAAGCTTCTTTCCAGTTTTGAAGGGAAGATATTTCCTTTTTCACCATAGCCCCCTATGGGCTTCCAAATATCCCTTTGCCAATTCCACAAGAACAGCCTTAGCGAAAGGCTTCTTGAAGGGAAAGATGTAACTCTGTGAGATGAATTAACAGAACACAGAGCAGTTTCTCAGAAAGCTTCTTTCCAGTTTTGAACGGAAGATATTTCCTTTTTCACCATAGCCCTGTATGGGCTTCCAAATATCCCTTTGCCAATTCCACAAGAACAGCCTTAGCGAAAGGCTTCTTGAAGGTAAAGATGTAACTCTGTGAGATGAATTAACAGAACACAGAGCAGTTTCTCAGAAAGCTTCTTTCCAGTTTTGAACGGAAGATATTTCCTTTTTCACCATAGCCCTCTATGGGCTTCCAAATATCCCTTTGCCAATTCCACAAGAACAGCCTTAGCGAAAGGCTTCTTGAAGGGAAAGATGTAACTCTGTGAGATGAATTAACAGAACACAGAGCAGTTTCTCAGAAAGCTTCTTTCCAGTTTTGAACGGAAGATATTTCCTTTTTCACCATAGCCCTCTATGGGCTTCCAAATATCCCTTTGCCAATTCCACAAGAACAGCCTTAGCGAAAGGCTTCTTGAAGGGAAAGATGTAACTCTGTGAGATGAATTAACAGAACACAGAGCAGTTTCTCAGAAAGCTTCTTTCCAGTTTTGAACGGAAGATATTTCCTTTTTCACCATAGCCCTCCATGGGCTTCCAAATATCCCTTTGCCAATTCCACAAGAACAACCTTAGCGAAAGGCTTCTTGAAGGGAAAGATGTAACTCTGTGAGATGAATTAACAGAACACAGAGCAGTTTCTCAGAAAGCTTCTTTCCAGTTTTGAACGGAAGATATTTCCTTTTTCACCATAGCCCTCTACGGGCTTCCAAATATCCCTTTGCCAATTCCACAAGAACAGCCTTAGCGAAAGGCTTCTTGAAGGGAAAGATGTAACTCTGTGAGATGAATTAACAGAACACAGAGCAGTTTCTCAGAAAGCTTCTTTCCAGTTTTGAAGGGAAGATATTTCCTTTTTCACCATAGCCCCCTATGGGCTTCCAAATATCCCTTTGCCAATTCCACAAGAACAGCCTTAGCGAAAGGCTTCTTGAAGGGAAAGATGTAACTCTGTGAGATGAATTAACAGAACACAGAGCAGTTTCTCAGAAAGCTTCTTTCCAGTTTTGAACGGAAGATATTTCCTTTTTCACCATAGCCCTCTATGGGCTTCCAAATATCCCTTTGCCAATTCCACAAGAACAGCCTTAGCGAAAGGCTTCTTGAAGGGAAAGATGTAACTCTGTGAGATGAATTAACAGAACACAGAGCAGTTTCTCAGAAAGCTTCTTTCCAGTTTTGAACGGAAGATATTTCCTTTTTCACCATAGCCCTCTATGGGCTTCCAAATATCCCTTTGCCAATTCCACAAGAACAGCCTTAGCGAAAGGCTTCTTGAAGGGAAAGATGTAACTCTGTGAGATGAATTAACAGAACACAGAGCAGTTTCTCAGAAAGCTTCTTTCCAGTTTTGAACGGAAGATATTTCCTTTTTCACCATAGCCCTCTATGGGCTTCCAAATATCCCTTTGCCAATTCCACAAGAACAGCCTTAGCGAAAGGCTTCTTGAAGGGAAAGATGTAACTCTGTGAGGTGAATTAACAGAACACAGTGCAGTTTCTCAGAAAGCTTCTTTCCAGTTTTGAACCGAAGATATTTCCTTTTTCACCATAGCCCTCTATGGGCTTCCAAATATCCCTTTGCCAATTCCACAAGAACAACCTTAGCGAAAGGCTTCTTGAAGGGAAAGATGTAACTCTGTGAGATGAATTAACAGAACACAGAGCAGTTTCTCAGAAAGCTTCTTTCCAGTTTTGAACGGAAGATATTTCCTTTTTCACCATAGCCCTCTATGGGCTTCCAAATATCCCTTTGCCAATTCCACAAGAACAGCCTTAGCGAAAGGCTTCTTGAAGGGAAAGATGTAACTCTGTGAGATGAATTAACAGAACACAGAGCAGTTTCTCAGAAAGCTTCTTTCCAGTTTTGAAGGGAAGATATTTCCTTTCTCACCATAGCCCCCTATGGGCTTCCAAATATCCCTTTGCCAATTCCACAAGAACAGCCTTAGCGAAAGGCTTCTTGAAGGGAAAGAGGTAACTCTGTGAGATGAATTAACAGAACACAGAGCAGTTTCTCAGAAAGCTTCTTTCCAGTTTTGAACAGAAGATATTTTCTTTTTCACCATAGCCCTCTATGGGCTTCCAAATATCCCTTTGCCAATTCCACAAGAACAGCCTTAGCGAAAGGCTTCTTGAAGGGAAAGATGTAACTCTGTGAGATGAATTAACAGAACACAGAGCAGTTTCTCAGAAAGCTTCTTTCCAGTTTTGAACGGAAGATATTTCCTTTTTAACCATAGCATTCTATGGGCTTCCAAATATCCCTTTTCGAATTCCACAAGAACAGCCTTAGCGAAAGACTTCTTGAAGGGAAAGATGTAACTCTGTGAGATGAATTAACAGAACAGAGAGCAGTTTCTCAGAAAGCTTCTTTCCAGTTTTGAACGGAAGATATTTCCTTTTTCACCATAGCCCTCTATGGGCTTCCAAATATCCCTTTGCCAATTCCACAAGAACAGCCTTAGCGAAAGGCTTCTTGAAGGGAAAGATGTAACTGTGAGATGAATTAACAGAACACAGAGCAGTTTCTCAGAAAGCTTCTTTCCAGTTTTGAACGGAAGATATTTCCTTTTTCACCATAGCCCTCTATGGGCTTCCAAATATCCCTTTGCCAATTCCACAAGAACAGCCTTAGCGAAAGGCATCTTGAAGGGAAAGATGTAACTCTGTGAGATGAATTAACAGAACACAGAGCAGTTTCTCAGAAAGCTTCTTTCCAGTTTTGAACGGAAGATATTTCCTTTTTCACTATAGCCCTCTATGAGCTTCCAAATATCCCTTTGCCAATTCCACAAGAACAGCCTTAGCGAAAGGCTTCTTGAAGGGAAAGATGTAACTCTGTGAGATGAACTAACAGAACACAGAGCAGTTTCTCAGAAAGCTTCTTTCCAGTTTTGAACGGAAGATATTTCCTTTTTCACCATAGCCCTCTATGGGCTTCCAAATATCCCTTTGCCAATTCCACAAGAACAGCCTTAGCGAAAGGCTTCTTGCAGGGAAAGATGTAACTCTGTGAGATGAATTAACAGAACACAGAGCAGTTTCTCAGAAAGCTTCTTTCCAGTTTTGAACGGAAGATATTTCCTTTTTCACCATAGCCCTCTATGGGCTTCCAAATATCCCTTTGCCAATTCCACAAGAACAGTCTTAGCGAAAGGCTTCTTGAAGGGAAAGATGTAACAGTGTGAGATGAATTAACAGAACACAGAGCAGTTTCTCAGAAAGCTTCTTTCCAGTTTTGAACGGAAGATATTTCCTTTTTCACCATAGCCCTCTATGGGCTTCCAAATATCCCTTTGCCAATTCTACAAGAACAGCATTAGCGAAAGGCTTCTTGAAGGGAAAGATGTAACTCTGTGAGATGAATTAACAGAACACAGAGCAGTTTCTCAGAAAGCTTCTTTCCAGTTTTGAACGGAAGATATTTCCTTTTTCACCATAGCCGTCTATGGGCTTCCAAATATCCCTTTGCCAATTCCACAAGAACAGCCTTAGCGAAAGGCTTCTTGAAGGGAAAGATGTAACTCTGTGAGATGAATTAACAGAACACAGAGCAGTTTCTCAGAAAGCTTCTTTCCAGTTTTGAACGGAAGATATTTCCTTTTTCACCATAGCCCTCTATGGGCTTCCAAATATCCCTTTGCCAATTCCACAAGAACAGCCTTACCGAAAGGCATCTTGAAGGGAAAGATGTAACTCTGTGAGATGAATTAACAGAACACAGAGCAGTTTCTCAGAAAGCTTCTTTCCAGTTTTGAACGGAAGATATTTCCTTTTTCACCATAGCCCTCTATGGGCTTCCAAATATCCCTTTGCCAATTCCACAAGAACAGCCTTAGCGAAAGGCTTCTTGAAGGGAAAGATGTAACTCTGTGAGATGAATTAACAGAACACAGAGCAGTTTCTCAGAAAGCTTCTTTCCAGTTTTGAACGGAAGATATTTCCTTTTTCACCATAGCCCTCTATGGGCTTCCAAATATCCCTTTGCCAATTCCACAAGAACAGCCTTAGCGAAAGGCTTCTTGAAGGTAAAGATGTAACTCTGTGAGATGAAATAACAGAACACAGTGCAGTTTCTCAGAAAGCTTCTTTCCAGTTTTGAACGGAAGATATTTCCTTTTTCACCATTGCCCTCTATGGGCTTCCAAATATCCCTTTGCCAATTCCACAAGAACAGCCTTAGCGAAAGGCTTCTTGAAGGGAAAGATGTAACTCTGTGAGATGAATTAACAGATCACAGAGCAGTTTCTCAGAAAGCTTCTTTCCAGTTTTGAACGGAAGATATTTCCTTTTTCACCATAGCCCTCTATGGGCTTCCAAATATCCCTCTGCCAATTCCACAAGAACAGCCTTAGCGAAAGGCTTCTTGAAGGGAAAGATGTAACTCTGTGAGATGAATTAACAGAACACAGAGCAGTTTCTCAGAAAGCTTCTTTCCAGTTTTGAACGGAAGATATTTTCTTTTTCACCATAGCCCTCTATGGGCTTCCAAATATCCCTTTGCCAATTCCACAAGAACAGCCTTAGCGAAAGGCTTCTTGAAGGGAAAGATGTAACTCTGTGAGATGAATTAACAGAACACAGAGCAGTTTCTCAGAAAGCTTCTTTCCAGTTTTGAAGGGAAGATATTTCCTTTTTCACCATAGCCCTCTATGGGCTTCCAAATATCCCTTTGCCAATTCCACAAGAACCGTCTTAGCGAAAGGCTTCTTGAAGGGAAAGATGTAACACTGTGAGATGAATTAACAGAACACAGAGCAGTTTCTCAGAAAGCTTCTTTCCAGTTTTGAACGGAAGATATTTCCTTTTTCACCATAGCCCTCTATGTGCTTCCAAATATCCCTTTGCCAATTCCACAAGAACAGCCTTAGCGAAAGGCTTCTTGAAGGGAAAGATGTAACTCTGTGAGATGAATTAACAGAACACAGAGCAGTTTCTCAGAAAGCTTCTTTCCAGTTTTAAACGGAAGATATTTCCTTTTTCACCATAGCCCTCTATGGGCTTCCAAATATCCCTTTGCCAATTCCACAAGAACAGCATTAGCGAAAGGCTTCTTGCAGGGAAAGATGTAACTCTGTGAGATGAATTAACAGAACACAGAGCAGTTTCTCAGAAAGCTTCTTTCCAGTTTTGAACGGAAGATATTTCCTTTTTCACCATAGCCCTCTATGGGCTTCCAAATATCCCTTTGCCAATTCCACAAGAACAGCCTTAGCAAAAGGCTTCTTGAAGGGAAAGATGTAACTCTGTGAGATGAATTAACAGAACACAGAGCAGTTTCTCAGAAAGCTTCTTTCCAGTTTTGAACAGAAGATATTTTCTTTTTCACCATAGCCCTCTATGGGCTTCCAAATATCCCTTTGCCAATTCCACAAGAACAGCCTTAGCGAAAGGCTTCTTGAAAGGAAAGATGTAACTCTGTGAGATGAATTAACAGAACACAGAGCAGTTTCTCAGAAAGCTTCTTTCCAGTTTTGAACGGAAGATATTTCCTTTTTAACCATAGCCCTCTATGGGCTACCAAATATCCCTTTTCGAATTCCACAAGAACAGCCTTAGCGAAAGACTTCTTGAAGGGAAAGATGTAACTCTGTGAGATGAATTAACAGAACAGAGAGCAGTTTCTCAGAAAGCTTCTTTCCAGTTTTGAACGGAAGATATTTCCTTTTTCACCATAGCCCTCTATGGGCTTCCAAATATCCCTTTGCCAATTCCACAAGAACAGCCTTAGCGAAAGGCTTCTTGAAGGGAAATATGTAACTCTGTGAGATGAATTAACAGAACACAGAGCAGTTTCTCAGAAAGCTTCTTTCCAGTTTTGAACGGAAGATATTTCCTTTTTCACCATAGCCATCTATGGGCTTCCAAATATCCCTTTGCCAATTCCACAAGAACAGCCTTAGCGAAAGGCATCTTGAAGGGAAAGATGTAACTCTGTGAGATGAATTAACAGAACACAGAGCAGTCTCTCAGAAAGCTTCTTTCCAGTTTTGAACGGAAGATATTTCCTTTTTCACTATAGCCCTCTATGGGCTTCCAAATATCCCTTTGCCAATTCCACAAGAACAGCCTTAGCGAAAGGCTTCTTGAAGGGAAAGATGTAACTCTGTGAGATGAACTAACAGAACACAGAGCAGTTTCTCAGAAAGCTTCTTTCCAGTTTTGAACGGAAGATATTTCCTTTTTCACCATAGCCCTCTATGGGCTTCCAAATATCCCTTTGCCAATTCCACAAGAACAGCCTTAGCGAAAGGCTTCTTGAAGGGAAAGATGTAACTCTGTGAGATGAATTAACAGAACACAGAGCAGTTTCTCAGAAAGCTTCTTTCCAGTTTTGAACGGAAGATATTTCCTTTTTCACCATAGCCCTCTATGGGCTTCCAAATATCCCTTTGCCAATTCCACAAGAACAGCCTTAGCGAAAGGCTTCTTGAAGGGAAAGATGGAACTCTGTGAGATGAATTAACAGAACACAGAGCAGTTTCTCAGAAAGCTTCTTTCCAGTTTTGAACGGAAGATATTTTCTTTTTCACCATAGCCCTCTATGGGCTTCCAAATATCCCTTTGCCAATTCCACAAGAACAGCCTTAGCGAAAGGCTTCTTGAAGGGAAAGATGTAACTTTGTGAGATGAATTAACAGAACACAGAGCAGTTTCTCAGAAAGCTTCTTTCCAGTTTTGAACGGAAGATATTTCCTTTTTCACCATAGCCCTCTATGGGCTTCCAAATATCCCATTGCCAATTCCACAAGAACAGTCTTAGCGAAAGGCTTCTTGAAGGGAAAGATGTAACACTGTGAGATGAATTAACAGAACACAGAGCAGTTTCTCAGAAAGCTTCTTTCCAGTTTTGAACGGAAGATATTTCCTTTTTCACCATAGCCCTCTATGGGCTTCCAAATATCCCTTTGCCAATTCTACAAGAACAGCATTAGCGAAAGGCTTCTTGAAGGGAAAGATGTAACTCTGTGAGATGAATTAACAGAACACAGAGCAGTTTCTCAGAAAGCTTCTTTCCAGTTTTGAACGGAAGATATTTCCTTTTTCACCATAGCCGTCTATGGGCTTCCAAATATCCCTTTGCCAATTCCACAAGAACAGCCTTAGCGAAAGGCTTCTTGAAGGGAAAGATGTAACTCTGTGAGATGAATTAACAGAACACAGAGCAGTTTCTCAGAAAGCTTCTTTCCAGTTTTGAACGGAAGATATTTCCTTTTTCACCATAGCCCTCTATGGGCTTCCAAATATCCCTTTGCCAATTCCACAAGAACAGCCTTAGCGAAAGGCTTCTTGAAGGGAAAGATGTAACTCTGTGAGATGAATTAACAGAACACAGAGCAGTTTCTCAGAAAGCTTCTTTCCAGTTTTGAACGGAAGATATTTCCTTTTTCACCATAGCCCTCTATGGGCTTCCAAATATCCCTTTGCCAATTCCACAAGAACAGCCTTACCGAAAGGCATCTTGAAGGGAAAGATGTAACTCTGTGAGATGAATTAACAGAACACAGAGCAGTTTCTCAGAAAGCTTCTTTCCAGTTTTGAACGGAAGATATTTCCTTTTTCACCATAGCCCTCTATGGGCTTCCAAATATCCCTTTGCCAATTCCACAAGAACAGCCTTAGCGAAAGGCTTCTTGAAGGGAAAGATGTAACTCTGTGAGATGAATTAACAGAACACAGAGCATTTTCTCAGAAAGCTTCTTTCCAGTTTTGAACGGAAGATATTTTCTTTTTCACCATAGCCCTCTATGGGCTTCCAAATATCCCTTTGCCAATTCCACAAGAACAGCCTTAGCGAAAGGCTTCTTGAAGGGAAAGATGTAACTCTGTGAGATGAATTAACAGAACACAGAGCAGTTTCTCAGAAAGCTTCTTTCCAGTTTTGAACGGAAGATATTTCCTTTTTCACCATAGCCCTCTATGGTCTTCCAAATATCCCTTTGCCAATTCCACAAGAACAGCCTTAGCGAAAGGCTTCTTGAAGGTAAAGATGTAACTCTGTGAGATGAAATAACAGAACACAGTGCAGTTTCTCAGAAAGCTTCTTTCCAGTTTTGAACGGAAGATATTTCCTTTTTCACCATTGCCCTCTATGGGCTTCCAAATATCCCTTTGCCAATTCCACAAGAACAGACTTAGCGAAAGGCTTCTTGAAGGGAAAGATGTAACTCTGTGAGATGAATTAACAGATCACAGAGCAGTTTCTCAGAAAGCTTCTTTCCAGTTTTGAACGGAAGATATTTCCTTTTTCACCATAGCCCTCTATGGGCTTCCAAATATCCCTCTGCCAATTCCACAAGAACAGCCTTAGAGAAAGGCTTCTTGAAGGGAAAGATGTAACTCTGTGAGATGAATTAACAGAACACAGAGCAGTTTCTCAGAAAGCTTCTTTCCAGTTTTGAACGGAAGATATTTTCTTTTTCACCATAGCCCTCTATGGGCTTCCAAATATCCCTTTGCCAATTCCACAAGAACAGCCTTAGCGAAAGGCTTCTTGAAGGGAAAGATGTAACTCTGTGAGATGAATTAACAGAACACAGAGCAGTTTCTCAGAAAGCTTCTTTCCAGTTTTGAAGGGAAGATATTTCCTTTTTCACCATAGCCCTCTATGGGCTTCCAAATATCCCTTTGCCAATTCCACAAGAACCGTCTTAGCGAAAGGCTTCTTGAAGGGAAAGATGTAACACTGTGAGATGAATTAACAGAACACAGAGCAGTTTCTCAGAAAGCTTCTTTCCAGTTTTGAACGGAAGATATTTCCTTTTTCACCATAGCCCTCTATGGGCTTCCAAATATCCCTTTGCCAATTCCACAAGAACAGCCTTAGCGAAAGGCTTCTTGAAGGGAAAGATGTAACTCTGTGAGATGAATTAACAGAACACAGAGCAGTTTCTCAGAAAGCTTCTTTCCAGTTTTAAACGGAAGATATTTCCTTTTTCACCATAGCCCTCTATGGGCTTCCAAATATCCCTTTGCCAATTCCACAAGAACAGCATTAGCGAAAGGCTTCTTGCAGGGAAAGATGTAACTCTGTGAGATGAATTAACAGAACACAGAGCAGTTTCTCAGAAAGCTTCTTTCCAGTTTTGAACGGAAGATATTTCCTTTTTCACCATAGCCCTCTATGGGCTTCCAAATATCCCTTTGCCAATTCCACAAGAACAGCCTTAGCGAAAGGCTTCTTGAAGGGAAAGATGTAACTCTGTGAGATGAATTAACAGAACACAGAGCAGTTTCTCACAAAGCTTCTTTCCAGTTTTGAACGGAAGATATTTCCTTTTTCACCATAGCCCTCTATGGGCTTCCAAATATCCCTTTGCCAATTCCACAAGAACAGCCTTAGCGAAAGGCTTCTTGAAGGGAAAGATGTAACTTTGTGAGATGCATTAACAGAACACAGAGCAGTTTCTCAGAAAGCTTCTTTCCAGTTTTGAACGGAAGATATTTTCTTTTTCACCATAGCCCTCTATGGGCTTCCAAATATCGCTTTGCCAATTCCACAAGAACAGCCTTAGCGAAAGGCTTCTTGAAGGGAAAGATGTAACTCTGTGAGATGAATTAACAGAACACAGAGCAGTTTCTCAGAAAGCTTCTTTCCAGTTTTGAACGGAAGATATTTCCTTTTTCACCATAGCCCTCTATGGGCTTCCAAATATATCTTTGCCAATTCCACAAGAACAGTCTTAGCAAAAGGCATCTTGAAGGGAAAGATGTAACTCTGTGAGATGAATTAACAGAACACAGAGCAGTTTCTCAGAAAGCTTGTTTCCAGTTTTGAACGGAAGATATTTCCTTTCTCACCATAGCCCTCTATGGGCTTCCAAATATCCCTTTGCCAATTCCACAAGAACAGCCTTAGCGAAAGGCTTCTTGAAGGGAAAGATGTAACTCTGTGAGATGAATTAACAGAACACAGAGCAGTTTCTCAGAAAGCTTCTTTCCAGTTTTGAACGGAAGATATTTCCTTTTTCACCATAGCCCTCTATGGGCTTCCAAATATCCCTTTGCCAATTCCACAAGAACAGCCTTAGCGAAAGGCATCTTGAAGGGAAAGATGTAACTCTGTGAGATGAATTAACAGAACACAGAGCAGTTTCTCAGAAAGCTTCTTTCCAGTTTTGAACGGAAGATATTTCCTTTATCACCATAGCCCTCTATGGGCTTCCAAATATCCCTTTGCCAATTCCACAAGAACAGCCTTAGCGAAAGGCTTCTTGAAGGGAAAGATGTAACTCTGTGAGATGAATTAACAGAACACAGAGCAGTTTCTCAGAAAGCTTCTTTCCAGTTTTGAACGGAAGATATTTCCTTTTTCACCATAGCCCTCTATGGGCTTCCAAATATCCCTTTGCCAATTCCACAAGAACAGCCTTAGCGAAAGGCTTCTTGAAGGGAAAGATGTAACTCTGTGAGATGAACTAACAGAACACAGAGCAGTTTCTCAGAAAGCTTCTTTCCAGTTTTGAACGGAAGATATTTCCTTTTTCACCATAGCCCCCTATGCGCTTCCAAATCTCCCTTTGCCAATTCCACAAGAACAGCCTTAGCGAAAGGCTTCTTGAAGGGAAAATGTAACTCTGTGAGATGAATTAACAGAACACAGAGCAGTTTCTCAGAAAGCTTCTTTCCAGTTTTGAACGGAAGATATTTCCTTTTTCACCATAGCCCTCTATGGGCTTCCAAATATCCCTTTGCCAATTCCACAAGAACAGCCTTAGCGAAAGGCTTCTTGAAGGGAAAGATGTAACTCTGTGAGATGAATTAACAGAACACAGAGCAGTTTCTCAGAAAGCTTCTTTCCAGTTTTGAACGGAAGATATTTCCTTTTTCACCATAGCCCTCTATGGGCTTCCAAATATCCCTTTGCCAATTCCACAAGAACAGCCTTAGCGAAAGGCTTCTTGAAGGGAAAGATGTAACTCTGTGAGATGAATTAACAGAACACAGAGCAGTTTCTCAGAAAGCTTCTTTCCAGTTTTGAACGGAAGATAATTCCTTTTTCACCATAGCCCTCTATGGGCTTCCAAATATCCCTTTGCCAATTCCACAAGAACAGCCTTAGCGAAAGGCTTCTTGAAGGGAAAGATGTAACTCTGTGAGATGAATTAACAGAACACAGAGCAGTTTCTCAGAAAGCTTCTTTCCAGTTTTGAACCGAAGATATTTCCTTTTTCACCATAGCCCTCTATGGGCTTCCAAATATCCCTTTGCCAATTCCACAAGAACAGCCTTAGAGAAAGGCTTCTTGAAGGGAAAGATGTAACTCTGTGAGATGAATTAACAGAACACAGAGCAGTTTCTCAGAAAGCTTCTTTCCAGTTTTGAACGGAAGATATTTCCTTTTTCACCATAGCCCTCTATGGGCTTCCAAATATCCCTTTGCCAATTCCACAAGAACAACCTTAGCGAAAGGCTTCTTGAAGGGAAAGATGTAACTCTGTGAGATGAATTAACAGAACACAGAGCAGTTTCTCAGAAAGCTTCTTTCCAGTTTTGAACGGAAGGTATTTCCTTTTTCACCATAGCCCTCTATGGGCTTCCAAATATCCCTTTGCCAATTCCACAAGAACAGCCTTAGCGAAAGGCTTCTTGAAGGGAAAGATGTAACTCTGTGAGATGAATTAACAGAACACAGAGCAGTTTCTCAGAAAGCTTCTTTCCAGTTTTGAACGGAAGATATTTCCTTTTTCACCATAGCCCTCTATGGGCTTCCAAATATCCCTTTGCCAATTCCACAAGAACAGCCTTAGCGAAAGGCATCTTGAAGGGAAAGATGTAACTCTGTGAGATGAATTAACAGAACACAGAGCAGTTTCTCAGAAAGCTTCTTTCCAGTTTTGAACGGAAGATATTTCCTTTTTCACTATAGCCCTCTATGGGCTTCCAAATATCCCTTTGCCAATTCCACAAGAACAGCCTTAGCGAAAGGCTTCTTGAAGGGAAAGATGTAACTCTGTGAGATGAATTAACAGAACACAGAGCAGTTTCTCAGAAAGCTTCTTTCCAGTTTTGAACGGAAGATATTTCCTTTTTCACCATAGCCCTCTATGGGCTTCCAAATATCCCTTTGCCAATTCCACAAGAACAGCCTTAGCGAAAGGCTTCTTGAAGGGAAAGATGTAACTCTGTGAGATGAATTAACAGAACACAGAGCAGTTTCTCAGAAAGCTTCTTTCCAGTTTTGAACGGAAGATATTTCCTTTTTCACCATAGCCCTCTATGGGCTTCCAAATATCCCTTTGCCAATTCCACAAGAACAGCCTTAGCGAAAGGCTTCTTGAAGGTAAAGATGTAACTCTGTGAGATGAATTAACAGATCACAGAGCAGTTTCTCAGAAAGCTTCTTTCCAGTTTTGAACGGAAGATATTTCCTTTTTCACCATAGCCCTCTATGGGCTTCCAAATATCCCTTTGCCAATTCCACAAGAACAGCCTTAGCGAAAGGCTTCTTGAAGGGAAAGATGTAACTCTGTGAGATGAATTAACAGAACACAGAGCAGTTTCTCAGAAAGCTTCTTTCCAGTTTTGAACGGAAGATATTTTCTTTTTCACCATAGCCCTCTATGGGCTTCCAAATATCCCTTTGCCAATTCCACAAGAACAGCCTTAGCGAAAGGCTTCTTGAAGGGAAAGATGTAACTCTGTGAGATGAATTAACAGAACACAGAGCAGTTTCTCAGAAAGCTTCTTTCCAGTTTTGAACGGAAGATATTTCCTTTTTCACCATAGCCCTCTATGGGCTTCCAAATATCCCTTTGCCAATTCCACAAGAACAGTCTTAGCGAAAGGCTTCTTGAAGGGAAAGATGTAACACTGTGAGATGAATTAACAGAACACAGAGCAGTTTCTCAGAAAGCTTCTTTCCAGTTTTGAACGGAAGATATTTCCTTTTTCACCATAGCCCTCTATGGGCTTCCAAATATCCCTTTGCCAATTCTACAAGAACAGCATTAGCGAAAGGCTTCTTGAAGGGAAAGATGTAACTCTGTGAGATGAATTAACAGAACACAGAGCAGTTTCTCAGAAAGCTTCTTTCCAGTTTTGAACGGAAGATATTTCCTTTTTCACCATAGCCCTCTATGGGCTTCCAAATATCCCTTTGCCAATTCCACAAGAACAGCCTTAGCGAAAGGCTTCTTGAAGGGAAAGATGTAACTCTGTGAGATGAATTAACAGATCACAGAGCAGTTTCTCAGAAAGCTTCTTTCCAGTTTTGAACGGAAGGTATTTCCTTTTTCACCATAGCCCTCTATGGGCTTCCAAATATCCCTTTGCCAATTCCACAAGAACAGCCTTAGCGAAAGGCTTCTTGAAGGGAAAGATGTAACTCTGTGAGATGAATTAAAAGAACACAGAGCAGTTTCCCAGAAAGCTTCTTTCCAGTTTTGAACGGAAGATATTTTCTTTTTCACCATAGCCCTCTATGGGCTTCCAAATATCGCTTTGCCAATTCCACAAGAACAGCCTTAGCGAAAGGCTTCTTGAAGGGAAAGATGTAACTCTGTGAGATGAATTAACAGAACACAGAGCAGTTTCTCAGAAAGCTTCTTTCCAGTTTTGAACGGAAGATATTTCCTTTTTCACCATAGCCCTCTATGGGCTTCCAAATATATCTTTGCCAATTCCACAAGAACAGCCTTAGCAAAAGGCATCTTGAAGGGAAAGATGTAACTCTGTGAGATGAATTAACAGAACACAGAGCAGTTTCTCAGAAAGCTTGTTTCCAGTTTTGAACGGAAGATATTTCCTTTCTCACCATAGCCCTCTATGGGCTTCCAAATATCCCTTTGCCAATTCCACAAGAACAGCCTTAGCGAAAGGCTTCTTGAAGGGAAAGATGTAACTCTGTGAGATGAATTAACAGAACACAGAGCAGTTTCTCAGAAAGCTTCTTTCCAGTTTGGAACGGAAGATATTTCCTTTTTCACCATAGCCCTCTATGGGCTTCCAAATATCCCTTTGCCAATTCCACAAGAACAGCCTTAGCGAAAGGCATCTTGAAGGGAAAGATGTAACTCTGTGAGATGAATTAACAGAACACAGAGCAGTTTCTCAGAAAGCTTCTTTCCAGTTTTGAACGGAAGATATTTCCTTTATCACCATAGCCCTCTATGGGCTTCCAAATATCCCTTTGCCAATTCCACAAGAACAGCCTTAGCGAAAGGCTTCTTGAAGGGAAAGATGTAACTCTGTGAGATGAATTAACAGAACACAGAGCAGTTTCTCAGAAAGCTTCTTTCCAGTTTTGAACGGAAGATATTTCCTTTTTCACCATAGCCCTCTATGGGCTTCCAAATATCCCTTTGCCAATTCCACAAGAACAGCCTTAGCGAAAGGCTTCTTGAAGGGAAAGATGTAACTCTGTGAGATGAATTAACAGAACACAGAGCAGTTTCTCAGAAAGCTTCTTTCCAGTTTTGAACGGAAGATATTTCCTTTTTCACCATAGCCCCCTATGCGCTTCCAAATCTCCCTTTGCCAATTCCACAAGAACAGCCTTAGCGAAAGGCTTCTTGAAGGGAAAGATGTAACTCTGTGAGATGAATTAACAGAACACAGAGCAGTTTCTCAGAAAGCTTCTTTCCAGTTTTGAACGGAAGATATTTCCTTTTTCACCATAGCCCTCTATGGGCTTCCAAATATCCCTTTGCCAATTCCACAAGAACAGCCTTAGCGAAAGGCTTCTTGAAGGGAAAGATGTAACTCTGTGAGATGAATTAACAGAACACAGAGCAGTTTCTCAGAAAGCTTCTTTCCAGTTTTGAACGGAAGATATTTCCTTTTTCACCATAGCCCTCTATGGGCTTCCAAATATATCTTTGCCAATTCCACAAGAACAGCCTTAGCGAAAGGCTTCTTGAAGGGAAAGATGTAACTCTGTGAGATGAATTAACAGAACACAGAGCAGTTTCTCAGAAAGCTTCTTTCCAGTTTTGAACGGAAGATAATTCCTTTTTCACCATAGCCCTCTATGGGCTTCCAAATATCCCTTTGCCAATTCCACAAGAACAGCCTTAGCGAAAGGCTTCTTGAAGGGAAAGATGTAAATCTGTGAGATGAATTAACAGAACACAGAGCAGTTTCTCAGAAAGCTTCTTTCCAGTTTTGAACGGAAGATATTTCCTTTTTCACCATAGCCCTCTATGGGCTTCCAAATATCCCTTTGCCAATTCCACAAGAACAGCCTTAGAGAAAGGCTTCTTGAAGGGAAAGATGTAACTCTGTGAGATGAATTAACAGAACACAGAGCAGTTTCTCAGAAAGCTTCTTTCCAGGTTTGAACGGAAGATATTTCCTTTTTCACAATAGCCCTCTATGGGCTTCCAAATATCCCTTTGCCAATTCCACAAGAACAGCCTTAGCGAAAGGCTTCTTGAAGGGAAAGATGTAACTCTGTGAGATGAATTAACAGAACACAGAGCAGTTTCTCAGAAAGCTTCTTTCCAGTTTTGAACGGAAGATATTTCCTTTTTCACCATAGCCGTCTATGGGCTTCCAAATATCCCTTTTCGAATTCCACAAGAACAGCCTTAGCGAAAGACTTCTTGAAGGCAAAGATGTAACTCTGTGAGATGAATTAACAGAACACAGAGCAGTTTCTCAGAAAGCTTCTTTCCAGTTTTGAACGGAAGATATTTCCTTTTTCACCATAGCCCTCTATGGGCTTCCAAATATCCCTTTGCCAATTCCACAAGAACAGCCTTAGCGAAAGGCTTCTTGAAGGGAAAGATGTAACTCTGTGAGATGAATTAACAGAACACAGAGCAGTTTCTCAGAAAGCTTCTTTCCAGTTTTGAACGGAAGGTATTTCCTTTTTCACCATAGCCCTCTATGGGCTTCCAAATATCCCTTTGCCAATTCCACAAGAACAGCCTTAGCGAAAGGCTTCTTGAAGGGAAAGATGTAACTCTGTGAGATGAATTAACAGAACACAGAGCAGTTTCTCAGAAAGCTTCTTTCCAGTTTTGAACGGAAGATATTTCCTTTTTCACTATAGCCCTCTATGGGCTTCCAAATATCCCTTTGCCAATTCCACAAGAACAGCCTTAGCGAAAGGCTTCTTGAAGGGAAAGATGTAACTCTGTGAGATGAATTAACAGAACACAGAGCAGTTTCTCAGAAAGCTTCTTTCCAGTTTTGAACGGAAGATATTTCCTTTTTCACCATAGCCCTCTATGGGCTTCCAAATATCCCTTTGCCAATTCCACAAGAACAGCCTTAGCGAAAGGCTTCTTGAAGGGAAAGATGTAACTCTGTGAGATGAATTAACAGAACACAGAGCAGTTTCTCAGAAAGCTTCTTTCCAGTTTTGAACGGAAGATATTTCCTTTTTCACCATAGCCCTCTATGGGCTTCCAAATATCCCTTTGCCAATTCCACAAGAACAGCCTTAGCGAAAGGCTTCTTGAAGGTAAAGATGTAACTCTGTGAGATGAATTAACAGATCACAGAGCAGTTTCTCAGAAAGCTTCTTTCCAGTTTTGAACGGAAGATATTTCCTTTTTCACCATAGCCCTCTATGGGCTTCCAAATATCCCTTTGCCAATTCCACAAGAACAGCCTTAGCGAAAGGCTTCTTGAAGGGAAAGATGTAACTCTGTGAGATGAATTAACAGAACACAGAGCAGTTTCTCAGAAAGCTTCTTTCCAGTTTTGAACGGAAGATATTTTCTTTTTCACCATAGCCCTCTATGGGCTTCCAAATATCCCTTTGCCAATTCCACAAGAACAGCCTTAGCGAAAGGCTTCTTGAAGGGAAAGATGTAACTCTGTGAGATGAATTAACAGAACACAGAGCAGTTTCTCAGAAAGCTTCTTTCCAGTTTTGAACGGAAGATATTTCCTTTTTCACCATAGCCCTCTATGGGCTTCCAAATATCCCTTTGCCAATTCCACAAGAACAGTCTTAGCGAAAGGCTTCTTGAAGGGAAAGATGTAACACTGTGAGATGAATTAACAGAACACAGAGCAGTTTCTCAGAAAGCTTCTTTCCAGTTTTGAACGGAAGATATTTCCTTTTTCACCATAGCCCTCTATGGGCTTCCAAATATCCCTTTGCCAATTCTACAAGAACAGCATTAGCGAAAGGCTTCTTGAAGGGAAAGATGTAACTCTGTGAGATGAATTAACAGAACACAGAGCAGTTTCTCAGAAAGCTTCTTTCCAGTTTTGAACGGAAGATATTTCCTTTTTCACCATAGCCGTCTATGGGCTTCCAAATATGCCTTTGCCAATTCCACAAGAACAGCCTTAGCGAAAGGCTTCTTGAAGGGAAAGATGTAACTCTGTGAGATGAATTAACAGAACACAGAGCAGTTTCTCAGAAAGCTTCTTTCCAGTTTTGAACGGAAGATATTTCCTTTTTCACCATAGCCCTCTATGGGCTTCCAAATATCCCTTTGCCAATTCCACAAGAACAGCCTTAGCGAAAGGCTTCTTGAAGGGAAAGATGTAACTCTGTGAGATGAATTAACAGAACACAGAGCAGTTTCTCAGAAAGCTTCTTTCCAGTTTTGAAGGGAAGATATTTCCTTTTTCACCATAGCCCCCTATGGGCTTCCAAATATCCCTTTGCCAATTCCACAAGAACAGCCTTAGCGAAAGGCTTCTTGAAGGGAAAGATGTAACTCTATGAGATGAATTAACAGAACACAGAGCAGTTTCTCAGAAAGCTTCTTTCCAGTTTTGAACGGAAGATATTTCCTTTTTCACCATAGCCCTCTATGGGCTTCCAAATATCCCTTTGCCAATTCCACAAGAACAGCCTTAGCGAAAGGCTTCTTGAAGGGAAAGATGTAACTCTGTGAGATGAATTAACAGAACACAGAGCAGTTTCTCAGAAAGCTTCTTTCCAGTTTTGAACGGAAGATATTTCCTTTTTCACCATAGCCCTCTATGGGCTTCCAAATATCCCTTTGCCAATTCCACAAGAACAGCCTTAGCGAAAGGCTTCTTGAAGGGAAAGATGTAACTCTGTGAGATGAATTAACAGAACACAGAGCAGTTTCTCAGAAAGCTTCTTTCCAGTTTTGAACGGAAGATATTTCCTTTTTCACCATAGCCCTCTATGGGCTTCCAAATATCCCTTTGCCAATTCCACAAGAACAGCCTTAGCGAAAGGCTTCTTGAAGGGAAAGATGTAACTCTGTGAGATGAATTAACAGATCACAGAGCAGTTTCTCAGAAAGCTTCTTTCCAGTTTTGAACGGAAGGTATTTCCTTTTTCACCATAGCCCTCTATGGGCTTCCAAATATCCCTTTGCCAATTCCACAAGAACAGCCTTAGCGAAAGGCTTCTTGAAGGGAAAGATGTAACTCTGTGAGATGAATTAAAAGAACACAGAGCAGTTTCCCAGAAAGCTTCTTTCCAGTTTTGAACGGAAGATATTTCCTTTTTCACCATAGCCCTCTATGGGCTTCCAAATATCCCTTTGCCAATTCCACAAGAACAGCCTTAGCGAAAGGCTTCTTGAAGGGAAAGATGTAACTCTGTGAGATGAATTAACAGAACACAGAGCAGTTTCTCAGAAAGCTTCTTTCCAGTTTTGAACGGAAGATATTTCCTTTTTCACCATAGCCCTCTATGGGCTTCCAAATATCCCTTTGCCAATTCCACAAGAACAACTTTAGCGAAAGGCTTCTTGAAGGGAAAGATGTAACTCTGTGAGATGAATTAACAGAACACAGAGCAGTTTCTCAGAAAGCTTCTTTCCAGTTTTGAACGGAAGGTATTTCCTTTTTCACCATAGCCCTCTATGGGCTTCCAAATATCCCTTTGCCAATTCCACAAGAACAGCCTTAGCGAAAGGCTTCTTGAAGGGAAAGATGTAACTCTGTGAGATGAATTAACAGAACACAGAGCAGTTTCTCAGAAAGCTTCTTTCCAGTTTTGAACGGAAGATATTTCCTTTTTCACCATAGCCCTCTATGGGCTTCCAACTATCCCTGTGCCAATTCCACAAGAACAGCCTTAGCGAAAGGCATCTTGAAGGGAAAGATGTAACTCTGTGAGATGAATTAACAGAACACAGAGCAGTTTCTCAGAAAGCTTCTTTCCTGTTTTGAACGGAAGATATTTCCTTTTTCACTATAGCCCTCTATGGGCTTCCAAATATCCCTTTGCCAATTCCACAAGAACAGCCTTAGCGAAAGGCTTCTTGAAGGGAAAGATGTAACTCTGTGAGATGAATTAACAGAACACAGAGCAGTTTCTCAGAAAGCTTCTTTCCAGTTTTGAACGGAAGGTATTTCCTTTTTCATCATAGACCTCTATGGGCTTCCAAAAATCCCTTTGCCAATACCACAAGAACAGCCTTAGCGAAAGGCTTCTTGAAGGGAAAGATGTAACTCTGTGAGATGAATTAACAGAACACAGAGCAGTTTCTCAGAAAGCTTCTTTCCAGTTTTGAACGGAAGATATTTCCTTTTTCACCATAGCCCTCTATGGGCTTCCAAATATCCCTGTGCCAATTCCACAAGAACAGCCTTAGCGAAAGGCATCTTGAAGGGAAAGATGTAACTCTGTGAGATGAATTAACAGAACACAGAGCAGTTTCTCAGAAAGCTTCTTTCCTGTTTTGAACGGAAGATATTTCCTTTTTCACTATAGCCCTCTATGGGCTTCCAAATATCCCTTTGCCAATTCCACAAGAACAGCCTTAGCGAAAGGCTTCTTGAAGGGAAAGATGTAACTCTGTGAGATGAATTAACAGAACACAGAGCAGTTTCTCAGAAAGCTTCTTTCCAGTTTTGAACGGAAGGTATTTCCTTTTTCATCATAGACCTCTATGGGCTTCCAAAAATCCCTTTGCCAATACCACAAGAACAGCCTTAGCGAAAGGCTTCTTGAAGGGAAAGATGTAACTCTGTGAGATGAATTAACAGAACACAGAGCAGTTTCTCAGAAAGCTTCTTTCCAGTTTTGAACGGAAGATATTTCCTTTTTCACCATAGCCCTCTATGGGCTTCCAAATATCCCTTTGCCAATTCCACAAGAACAGCCTTAGCGAAAGGCTTCTTGAAGGGAAAGATGTAACTCTGTGAGATGAATTAACAGAACACACAGCAGTTTCTCAGAAAGCTTCTTTCCAGTTTTGAACGGAAGATATTTCCTTTTTCACCATAGCCCTCTATGGGCTTCCAAATATCCCTTTGCCAATTCCACAAGAACAGCCTTAGCGAAAGGCTTCTTGAAGGGAAAGATGTAACTCTGTGAGATGAATTAACAGAACACAGAGCAGTTTCTCAGAAAGCTTCTTTCCAATTTTGAACGGAAGATATTTCCTTTTTCACCATAGCCCTCTATGGGCTTCCAAATATCCCTTTGCCAATTCCACAAGAACAGTCTTAGCGAAAGGCTTCTTGAAGGGAAAGATGTAACTCTGTGAGATGAATTAACAGAACACAGAGCAGTTTCTCAGAAAGCTTCTTTCCAGTTTTGAACGGAAGGTATTTCCTTTTTCACCATAGCCCTCTATGGGCTTCCAAATATCCCTTTGCCAATTCCACAAGAACAGTCTTAGCGAAAGGCTTCTTGAAGGGAAAGATGTAACTCTGTGAGATGAATTAACAGAACACAGAGCAGTATCTCAGAAAGCTTCTTTTCAGTTTTGAACGGAAGATATTTCCTTTTTCACCATAGCACTCTATGGGCTTCCAAATATCCCTTTGCCAATTCCACAAGAACAGCCTTAGCGAAAGGCTTCTTGAAGGGAAGATGTAACTCTGTGAGATGAATTAACAGAACACAGAGCAGTTTCTCAGAAAGCTTCTTTCCAGTTTTGAACGGAAGATATTTCCTTTTTCACCATAGCCCTCTATGGGCTTCCAAATATCCCTTTGCCAATTGCCCAAGAACAGCCTTAGTAAAAGGCTTCTTGAAGGGAAATATGTAACTCTGTGAGATGAATTAACAGAACACAGAGCAGTTTCTCAGAAAGCTTCTTTCCAGTTTTGAACGGAAGATATTTCCTTTTTCACCATAGACCTCTATGGGCTTCCAAATATCCCTTTGCCAATTCCACAAGAACAGCCTTAGCGAAAGGCTTCTTGAAGGGAAAGATGTAACTCTGTGAGATGAATTAACAGAACACACAGCAGTTTCTCAGAAAGCTTCTTTCCAATTTTGAACGGAAGATATTTCCTTTTTCACCATAGCCCTCTATGGGCTTCCAAATATCCCTTTGCCAATTCCACAAGAACAGTCTTAGCGAAAGGCTTCTTGAAGGGAAAGATGTAACTCTGTGAGATGAATTAACAGAACACAGAGCAGTTTCTCAGAAAGCTTCTTTCCAGTTTTGAACGGAAGATATTTCCTTTTTCACCATAGCCCTCTATGGGTTTCCAAATATCCCTTTGCCAATTCCACAAGAACAGCCTTAGCGAAAGGCTTCTTGAAGGGAAAGATGTAACTCTGTGAGATGAATTAACAGAACACAGAGCAGTTTCTCAGAAAGCTTCTTTCCAGTTTTGAACGGAAGGTATTTCCTTTTTCACCATAGCCCTCAATGGGCTTCCAAATATCCCTTTGCCAATTCCACAAGAACAGTCTTAGCGAAAGGCTTCTTGAAGGGAAAGATGTAACTCTGTGAGATGAATTAGCAGAACACAGAGCAGTTTCTCAGAAAGCTTCTTTTCAGTTTTGAACGGAAGATATTTCCTTTTCACCATAGCCCTCTATGGGCTTCCAAATATCCCTTTGCCAATTCCACAAGAACAGCCTTAGCGAAAGGCTTCTTGAAGGGAAAGATGTAACACTGTGAGATGAATTAACAGAACACAGAGCAGTTTCTCAGAAAGCTTCTTTCCAGTTTTGAACGGAAGATATTTCCTTTTTCACGATAGCCCTCTATGGGCTTCCAAATATCCCCTTGCCAATTCCACAAAAACAGCGTTAGCGAAAGGCTTCTTGAAGGGAAAGATGTAACTCTGTGAGATGAATTAACAGAACACAGAGCAGTTTCTCAGAAAGCTTCTTTCCAATTTTAAACGGAAGATATTTCCTTTTTCACCATAGCCCTCTATGGACTTCCAAATATCCCTTTGCCAATACCACAAGAACAGTCTTAGCGAAAGGCTTCTTGAAGGGAAAGATGTAACTCTGTGAGATGAATTAACAGAACACAGAGCAGTTTCTCAGAAAGCTTCTTTCCAGTTTTGAACGGAAGATATTTCCTTTTTCACCATAGCCCTCTATGGGCTTCCAAATATCCCTTTGCCAATTCCACAAGAACAGCCTTAGCGAAAGGCTTCTTGAAGGGAAAGATGTAACTCTGTGAGATGAATTAACAGAACACACAGCAGTTTCTCAGAAAGCTTCTTTCCAGTTTTGAACGGAAGATATTTCCTTTTTCACCATAGCCCTCTATGGGCTTCCAAATATCCCTTTGCCAATTCCACAAGAACAGCCTTAGCGAAAGGCTTCTTGAAGGGAAAGATGTAACTCTGTGAGATGAATTAACAGAACACAGAGCAGTTTCTCAGAAAGCTTCTTTACAGTTTTGAACGCAAGATATTTCCTTTTTCACCATAGCCCTCTATTGGCTTCCAAATATCCCTTTGCCAATTCCACAAGAACAGTCTTAGCGAAAGGCTTCTTGAAGGGAAAGATGTAGCTCTGTGAGATGAATTAACAGAACACAGAGCAGTTTCTCAGAAAGCTTCTTTCCACTTTTGAACGGAAGATATTTCCTTTTTCACCATAGCCCTCTATGGGCTTCCAAATATCCCTTTGCCAATTCCACAAGAACAGTCTTAGCGAAAGGCTTCTTGAAGGGAAAGATGTAACTCTGTGAGATGAATTAACAGAACACAGAGCAGTTTCTCAGAAAGCTTCTTTCCAGTTTTGAACGGAAGATATTTCCTTTTTCACGATAGCCCTCTATGGGCTTCCAAATATCCCCTTGCCAATTCCACAAAAACAGCGTTAGCGAAAGGCTTCTTGAAGGGAAAGATGTAACACTGTGAGATGAATTAACAGAACACAGAGCAGTTTCTCAGAAAGCTTCTTTCCAATTTTAAACGGAAGATATTTCCTTTTTCACCATAGCCCTCTATGGACTTCCAAATATCCCTTTGCCAATTCCAAAAGAACAGTCTTAGCGAAAGGCTTCTTGAAGGGAAAGATGTAACTCTGTGAGATGAATTAACAGAACACAGAGCAGTTTCTCAGAAAGCTTCTTTCCAGTTTTGAACGGAAGATATTTCCTTTTTCACCATAGCCCTCTGTGGGCTTCCAAATATCCCTTTGCCAATTCCACAAGAACAGCCTTAGCGAAAGGCTTCTTGAAGGGAAAGATATAACTCTGTGAGATGAATTAACAGAACACAGAGCAGTTTCTCAGAAAGCTTCTTTCCAGTTTTGAACGGAAGGTATTTCCTTTTTCATCATAGACCTCTATGGGCTTCCAAAAATCCCTTTGCCAATACCACAAGAACAGCCTTAGCGAAAGGCTTCTTGAAGGGAAAGATGTAACTCTGTGAGATGAATTAACAGAACACAGAGCAGTTTCTCAGAAAGCTTCTTTCCAGTTTTGAACGGAAGATATTTCCTTTTTCACCATAGCCCTCTATGGGCTTCCAAATATCCCTTTGCCAATTCCACAAGAACAGCCTTAGCGAAAGGCTTCTTGAAGGGAAAGATGTAACTCTGTGAGATGAATTAACAGAACACAGAGCAGTTTCTCAGAAAGCTTCTTTCCAGTTTTGAACGGAAGATATTTCCTTTTTCACCATAGCCCTCTATGGGCTTCCAAATATCCCTTTGCCAATTCCACAAGAACAGCCTTAGCGAAAGGCTTCTTGAAGGGAAAGATGTAACTCTGTGAGATGAATTAACAGAACACAGAGCAGTTTCTCAGAAAGCTTCTTTCCAATTTTGAACGGAAGATATTTCCTTTTTCACCATAGCCCTCTATGGGCTTCCAAATATCCCTTTGCCAATTCCACAAGAACAGTCTTAGCGAAAGGCTTCTTGAAGGGAAAGATGTAACTCTGTGAGATGAATTAACAGAACACAGAGCAGTTTCTCAGAAAGCTTCTTTCCAGTTTTGAACGGAAGGTATTTCCTTTTTCACCATAGCCCTCTATGGGCTTCCAAATATCCCTTTGCCAATTCCACAAGAACAGTCTTAGCGAAAGGCTTCTTGAAGGGAAAGATGTAACTCTGTGAGATGAATTAACAGAACACAGAGCAGTATCTCAGAAAGCTTCTTTTCAGTTTTGAACGGAAGATATTTCCTTTTTCACCATAGCCATCTATGGGCTTCCAAATATCCCTTTGCCAATTCCACAAGAACAGCCTTAGCGAAAGGCTTCTTGAAGGGAAAGATGTAACTCTGTGAGATGCATTAACAGAACACAGAGCAGTTTCTCAGAAAGCTTCTTTCCAGTTTTGAACGGAAGATATTTCCTTTTTCACCATAGCCCTCTATGGGCTTCCAAATATCCCTTTGCCAATTGCACAAGAACAGCCTTAGCAAAAGGCTTCTTGAAGGGAAAGATGTAACTCTGTGAGATGAATTAACAGAACACAGAGCAGTTTCTCAGAAAGCTTCTTTCCAGTTTTGAACGGAAGATATTTCCTTTTTCACCATAGACCTCTATGGGCTTCCAAATATCCCTTTGCCAATTCCACAAGAACAGCCTTAGCGAAAGGCTTCTTGAAGGGAAAGATGTAACTCTGTGAGATGAATTAACAGAACACACAGCAGTTTCTCAGAAAGCTTCTTTCCAATTTTGAACGGAAGATATTTCCTTTTTCACCATAGCCCTCTATGGGCTTCCAAATATCCCTTTGCCAATTCCACAAGAACAGTCTTAGCGAAAGGCTTCTTGAAGGGAAAGATGTAACTCTGTGAGATGAATTAACAGAACACAGAGCAGTTTCTCAGAAAGCTTCTTTCCAATTTTGAACGGAAGATATTTCCTTTTTCACCATAGCCCTCTATGGGCTTCCAAATATCCCTTTGCCAATTCCACAAGAACAGTCTTAGCGAAAGGATTCTTGAAGGGAAAGATGTAACTCTGTGAGATGAATTAACAGAACACAGAGCAGTTTCTCAGAAAGCTTCTTTCCAGTTTTGAACGGAAGATATTTCCTTTTTCACCGTAGCCCTCTATGGGTTTCCAAATATCCCTTTGCCAATTCCACAAGAACAGCCTTAGCGAAAGGCTTCTTGAAAGGAAAGATGTAACTCTGTGAGATGAATTAACAGAACACAAAGCAGTTTCTCAGAAAGCTTCTTTCCAGTTTTGAACGGAAGGTATTTCCTTTTTCACCATAGCCCTCAATGGGCTTCCAAATATCCCTTTGCCAATTCCACAAGAACAGTCTTAGCGAAAGGCTTCTTGAAGGGAAAGATGTAACTCTGTGAGATGAATTAGCAGAACACAGAGCAGTTTCTCAGAAAGCTTCTTTTCAGTTTTGAACCGAAGATATTTCCTTTTTCACCATAGCCCTCTATGGGCTTCCAAATATCCCTTTGCCAATTCCACAAGAACAGCCTTAGCGAAAGGCTTCTTGAAGGGAAAGATGTAACTCTGTGAGATGAATTAACAGAACACAGAGCAGTTTCTCAGAAAGCTTCTTTCCAGTTTTGAACGGAAGATATTTCCTTTTTCACCATAGCCCTCTATGGGCTTCCAAATATCCCTTTGCCAATTCCACAAGAACAGCCTTAGTAAAAGGCTTCTTGAAGGGAAAGATGTAACTCTGTGAGATGAATTAACAGAACACAGAGCAGTTTCTCAGAAAGCTTCTTTCCAGTTTTGAACGGAAGATATTTCCTTTTTCACCATAGCCCTCTATGGGCTTCCAAATATCCGTTTGCCAATTCCACAAGAACAGCCTTAGCGAAAGGCTTCTTGAAGGGAAAGATGTAACTCTGTGAGATGAATTAACAGAACACAGAGCAGTTTCTCAGAAAGCTTCTTTCCAGTTTTGAACGGAAGATATTTCCTTTTTCACCATAGACCTCTATGGGCTTCCAAATATCCGTTTGCCAATTCCACAAGAACAGCCTTAGCGAAAGGCTTCTTGAAGGGAAAGATGTAACTCTGTGAGATGAGTTAACAGAACACAGAGCAGTTTCTCAGAAAGCTTCTTTCCAATTTTGAACGGAAGATATTTCCTTTTTCACCATAGAACTCTATGGGTTTCCAAATATTCCTTTGCCAATTCCACAAGAACATCCTTAGCGAAAGGCTTCTTGAAGGGAAAGATGTAACTCTGTGATATGAATTAACAGAACACAGAGCAGTTTCTCAGAAAGCTTCTTTCCAGTTTTGAACGGAAGATATTTCCTTTTTCACCATAGCCCTCTATGGGCTTCCAAATATCCCTTTGCCAATTCCACAAGAACAGCCTTAGCGAAAGGCTTCTTGAAGGGAAAGATGTAACTCTGTGAGATGAATTAACAGAACACAGAGCAGTTTCTCAGAAAGCTTCTTTCCAGTTTTGAACGGAAGATATTTCCTTTTTCACCATAGACCTCTATGGGCTTCCAAATATCCCTTTGCCAATTCCACAAGAACAGCCTTAGCGAAAGGCTTCTTGAAGGGAAAGATGTAACTCTGTGAGATGAATTAACAGAACTCAGAGCAGTTTCTCAGAAAGCTTCTTTCCAATTTTGAACGGAAGATATTTCCTTTTTTACCATAGCCCTCTATGGGCTTCCAAATATCCCTTTGCCAATTCCACAAGAACAGTCTTAGCGAAAGGCTTCTTGAAGGGAAAGATGTAACTCTGTGAGATGAATTAACAGAACACAGAGCAGTTTCTCAGAAAGCTTCTTTCCAGTTTTGAACGGAAGATATTTCCTTTTTCACCATAGAACTCTATGGGTTTCCAAATATCCCTTTGCCAATTCCACAAGAACAGCCTTAGCGAAAGGCTTCTTGAAGGGAAAGATGTAACTCTGTGATATGAATTAACAGAACACAGAGCAGTTTCTCAGAAAGCTTCTTTCCAGTTTTGAACGGAAGATATTTCCTTTTTCACCATAGCCCTCTATGGGCTTCCAAATATCCCTTTGCCAATTCCACAAGAACAGCCTTAGTGAAAGGCTTCTTGAAGGGAAGGATGTAACTCTGTGAGATGAATTAACAGAACACAGAGCAGTTTCTCAGAAAGCTTCTTTCCAGTTTTGAACGGAAGATATTTCCTTTTTCACCATAGCCCTCTATGGGCTTCCAAATATCCCTTTGCCAATTCCACAAGAACAACCTTAGCGAAAGGCTTCTTGAAGGGAAAGATGTAACTCTGTGAGATGAATTAACAGAACACAGAGCAGTTTCTCAGAAAGCTTCTTTCCAGTTTTGAACGGAAGATATTTCCTTTTTCACCATAGCCCTCTATGGGCTTCCAAATATCCCTTTGCCAATTCCACAAGAACAGCCTTAGCGAAAGGCTTCTTGAAGGGAAAGATGTAACTCTGTGAGATGAATTAACAGAACACAGAGCAGTTTCTCAGAAAGCTTCTTTCCAGTTTTGAAGGGAAGATATTTCCTTTTTCACCATAGCCCCCTATGGGCTTCCAAATATCCCTTTGCCAATTCCACAAGAACAGCCTTAGCGAAAGGCTTCTTGAAGGGAAAGATGTAACTCTGTGAGATGAATTAACAGAACACAGAGCAGTTTCTCAGAAAGCTTCTTTCCAGTTTTGAACGGAAGATATTTCCTTTTTCACCATAGCCCTCTATGGGCTTCCAAATATCCCTTTGCCAATTCCACAAGAACAGCCTTAGCGAAAGGCTTCTTGAAGGGAAAGATGTAACTCTGTGAGATGAATTAACAGAACACAGAGCAGTTTCTCAGAAAGCTTCTTTCCAGTTTTGAACGGAAGATATTTCCTTTTTCACCATAGCCCTCTATGGGCTTCCAAATATCCCTTTGCCAATTCCACAAGAACAGCCTTAGCGAAAGGCTTCTTGAAGGGAAAGATGTAACTCTGTGAGATGAATTAACAGAACACAGAGCAGTTTCTCAGAAAGCTTCTTTCCAGTTTTGAACGGAAGATATTTCCTTTTTCACCATAGCCCTCTTTGGGCTTCCAAATATCCCTTTGCCAATTCCACAAGAACAGCCTTAGCGAAAGGCTTCTTGAAGGGAAAGATGTAACTCTGTGAGATGAATTAACAGAACACAGAGCAGTTTCTCACAAAGCTTCTTTCCAGTTTTGAACGGAAGATATTTTCTTTTTCACCATAGCCCTCTATGGGCTTCCAAATATCGCTTTGCCAATTCCACAAGAACAGCCTTAGCGAAAGGCTTCTTGAAGGGAAAGATGTAACTCTGTGAGATGCATTAACAGAACACAGAGCAGTTTCTCAGAAAGCTTCTTTCCAGTTTTGAACGGAAGATATTTCCTTTTTCACCATAGCCCTCTATGGGCTTCCAAATATCCCTTTGCCAATTCCACAAGAACAGCCTTAGCGAAAGGCTTCTTGAAGGGAAAGATGTAACTCTGTGAGATGCATTAACAGAACACAGAGCAGTTTCTCAGAAAGCTTCTTTCCAGTTTTGAACGGAAGATATTTTCTTTTTCACCATAGCCCTCTATGGGCTTCCAAATATCGCTTTGCCAATTCCACAAGAACAGCCTTAGCGAAAGGCTTCTTGAAGGGAAAGATGTAACTCTGTGAGATGAATTAACAGAACACAGAGCAGTTTCTCAGAAAGCTTCTTTCCAGTTTTGAACGGAAGATATTTCCTTTTTCACCATAGCCCTCTATGGGCTTCCAAATATATCTTTGCCAATTCCACAAGAACAGCCTTAGCGAAAGGCATCTTGAAGGGAAAGATGTAACTCTGTGAGATGAATTAACAGAACACAGAGCAGTTTCTCAGAAAGCTTGTTTCCAGTTTTGAACGGAAGATATTTCCTTTCTCACCATAGCCCTCTATGGGCATCCAAATATCCCTTTGCCAATTCCACAAGAACAGCCTTAGCGAAAGGCTTCTTGAAGGGAAAGATGTAACTCTGTGAGATGAATTAACAGAACACAGAGCAGTTTCTCAGAAAGCTTCTTTCCAGTTTTGAACGGAAGATATTTCCTTTTTCACCATAGCCCTCTATGGGCTTCCAAATATCCCTTTGCCAATTCCACAAGAACAGCCTTAGCGAAAGGCTTCTTGAAGGGAAAGATGTAACTCTGTGAGATGAATTAACAGAACACAGAGCAGTTTCTCAGAAAGCTTCTTTCCAGTTTTGAACGGAAGATATTTCCTTTTTCACCATAGCCCTCTATGGGCTTCCAAATATCCCTTTGCCAATTCCACAAGAACAGCCTTAGCGAAAGGCTTCTTGAAGGGAAAGATGTAACTCTGTGAGATGAATTAACAGAACACAGAGCAGTTTCTCAGAAAGCTTCTTTCCAGTTTTGAACGGAAGATATTTCCTTTTTCACCATAGCCCTCTATGGGCTTCCAAATCTCCCTTTGCCAATTCCACAAGAACAGCCTTAGCGAAAGGCTTCTTGAAGGGAAAGATGTAACTCTGTGAGATGAATTAACAGAACACAGAGCAGTTTCTCAGAAAGCTTCTTTCCAGTTTTGAACGGAAGATATTTAATTTTTCACCATAGCCCCCTATGCGCTTCCAAATCTCCCTTTGCCAATTCCACAAGAACAGCCTTAGCGAAAGGCTTCTTGAAGGGAAAGATGTAACTCTGTGAGATGAATTAACAGAACACAGAGCAGTTTCTCAGAAAGCTTCTTTCCAGTTTTGAACGGAAGATATTTCCTTTTTCACCATAGCCCTCTATGGGCTTCCAAATATCCCTTTGCCAATTCCACAAGAACAGCCTTAGCGAAAGGCTTCTTGAAGGGAAAGATGTAACTCTGTGAGATGAATTAACAGAACACAGAGCAGTTTCTCAGAAAGCTTCTTTCCAGTTTTGAACGGAAGATATTTCCTTTTTCACCATAGCCCTCTATGGGCTTCCAAATATCCCTTTGCCAATTCCACAAGAACAGCCTTAGCGAAAGGCTTCTTGAAGGGAAAGATGTAACTCTGTGAGATGAATTAACAGAACACAGAGCAGTTTCTCAGAAAGCTTCTTTCCAGTTTTGAACGGAAGATATTTCCTTTTTCACCATAGCCCTCTATGGGCTTCCAAATATCCCTTTGCCAATTCCACAAGAACAGCCTTAGCGAAAGGCTTCTTGAAGGGAAAGATGTAACTCTGTGAGATGAATTAACAGAACACAGAGCAGTTTCTCAGAAAGCTTCTTTCCAGTTTTGAACGGAAGATATTTCCTTTTTCACCATAGCCCTCTATGGGCTTCCAAATATCCCTTTGCCAATTCCACAAGAACAGCCTTAGAGAAAGGCTTCTTGAAGGGAAAGATGTAACTCTGTGAGATGAATTAACAGAACACAGAGCAGTTTCTCAGAAAGCTTCTTTCCAGGTTTGAACGGAAGATATTTCCTTTTTCACAATAGCCCTCTATGGGCTTCCAAATATCTCTTTGCCAATTCCACAAGAACAGCCTTAGCGAAAGGCTTCTTGAAGGGAAAGATGTAACTCTGTGAGATGAATTAACAGAACACAGAGCAGTTTCTCAGAAAGCTTCTTTCCAGTTTTGAACGGAAGATATTTCCTTTTTCACCATAGCCGTCTATGGGCTTCCAAATATCCCTTTTCGAATTCCACAAGAACAGCCTTAGCGAAAGACTTCTTGAAGGCAAAGATGTAACTCTGTGAGATGAATTGACAGAACACAGAGCAGTTTCTCAGAAAGCTTCTTTCCAGTTTTGAACGGAAGATATTTCCTTTTTCACCATAGCCCTCTATGGGCTTCCAAATATCCCTTTGCCAATTCCACAAGAACAGCCTTAGCGAAAGGCTTCTTGAAGGGAAAGATGTAACTCTGTGAGATGCATTAACAGAACACAGAGCAGTTTCTCAGAAAGCTTAATTCCAGTTTTGAACGGAAGATATTTCCTTTTTCACCATAGCCCTCTATGGGCTTCCAAATATCCCTTTGCCAATTCCACAAGAACAGCCTTAGCGAAAGGCTTCTTGAAGGTAAAGATGTAACTCTGTGAGATGAATTAACAGATCACAGAGCAGATTCTCAGAAAGCTTCTTTCCAGTTTTGAACGGAAGATATTTCCTTTTTCACCATAGCCCTCTATGGGCTTCCAAATATCCCTTTGCCAATTCCACAAGAACAGCCTTAGCGAAAGCCTTCTTGAAGGGAAAGATGTAACTCTGTGAGATGAATTAACAGAACACAGAGCAGTTTCTCAGAAAGCTTCTTTCCAGTTTTGAACGGAAGATATTTTCTTTTTCACCATAGCCCTCTATGGGCTTCCAAATATCCCTTTGCCAATTCCACAAGAACAGCCTTAGCGAAAGGCTTCTTGAAGGGAAAGATGTAACTCTGTGAGATGAATTAACAGAACACAGAGCAGTTTCTCAGAAAGCTTCTTTCCAGTTTTGAACGGAAGATATTTCCTTTTTCACCATAGCCCTCTATGGGCTTCCAAATATCCCTTTGCCAATTCCACAAGAACAGTCTTAGCGAAAGGCTTCTTGAAGGGAAAGATGTAACACTGTGAGATGAATTAACAGAACACAGAGCAGTTTCTCAGAAAGCTTCTTTCCAGTTTTGAACGGAAGATATTTCCTTTTTCACCATAGCCCTCTATGGGCTTCCAAATATCCCTTTGCCAATTCTACAAGAACAGCATTAGCGAAAGGCTTCTTGAAGGGAAAGATGTAACTCTGTGAGATGAATTAACAGAACACAGAGCAGTTTCTCAGAAAGCTTCTTTCCAGTTTTGAACGGAAGATATTTCCTTTTTCACCATAGCCGTCTATGGGCTTCCAAATATGCCTTTGCCAATTCCACAAGAACAGCCTTAGCGAAAGGCTTCTTGAAGGGAAAGATGTAACTCTGTGAGATGAATTAACAGAACACAGAGCAGTTTCTCAGAAAGCTTCTTTCCAGTTTTGAACGGAAGATATTTCCTTTTTCACCATAGCCCTCTATGGGCTTCCAAATATCCCTTTGCCAATTCCACAAGAACAGCCTTAGCGAAAGGCTTCTTGAAGGGAAAGATGTAACTCTGTGAGATGAATTAACAGAACACAGAGCAGTTTCTCAGAAAGCTTCTTTCCAGTTTTGAAGGGAAGATATTTCCTTTTTCACCATAGCCCCCTATGGGCTTCCAAATATCCCTTTGCCAATTCCACAAGAACAGCCTTAGCGAAAGGCTTCTTGAAGGGAAAGATGTAACTCTATGAGATGAATTAACAGAACACAGAGCAGTTTCTCAGAAAGCTTCTTTCCAGTTTTGAACGGAAGATATTTCCTTTTTCACCATAGCCCTCTATGGGCTTCCAAATATCCCTTTGCCAATTCCACAAGAACAGCCTTAGCGAAAGGCTTCTTGAAGGGAAAGATGTAACTCTGTGAGATGAATTAACAGAACACAGAGCAGTTTCTCAGAAAGCTTCTTTCCAGTTTTGAACGGAAGATATTTCCTTTTTCACCATAGCCCTCTAAGGGCTTCCAAATATCCCTTTGCCAATTCCACAAGAACAGCCTTAGCGAAAGGCTTCTTGAAGGGAAAGATGTAACTCTGTGAGATGAATTAACAGAACACAGAGCAGTTTCTCAGAAAGCTTCTTTCCAGTTTTGAACGGAAGATATTTCCTTTTTCACCATAGCCCTCTATGGGCTTCCAAATATCCCTTTGCCAATTCCACAAGAACAGCCTTAGCGAAAGGCTTCTTGAAGGGAAAGATGTAACTCTGTGAGATGAATTAACAGATCACAGAGCAGTTTCTCAGAAAGCTTCTTTCCAGTTTTGAACGGAAGGTATTTCCTTTTTCACCATAGCCATCTATGGGCTTCCAAATATCCCTTTGCCAATTCCACAAGAACAGCCTTAGCGAAAGGCTTCTTGAAGGGAAAGATGTAACTCTGTGAGATGAATTAAAAGAACACAGAGCAGTTTCCCAGAAAGCTTCTTTCCAGTTTTGAACGGAAGATATATCCTTTTTCACCATAGCCCTCTATGGGCTTCCAAATATCCCTTTGCCAATTCCACAAGAACAGCCTTAGCGAAAGGCTTCTTGAAGGGAAAGATGTAACTCTGTGAGATGAATTAACAGAACACAGAGCAGTTTCTCAGAAAGCTTCTTTCCAGTTTTGAACGGAAGATATTTCCTTTTTCACCATAGCCCTCTATGGGCTTCCAAATATCCCTTTGCCAATTCCACAAGAACAACTTTAGCGAAAGGCTTCTTGAAGGGAAAGATGTAACTCTGTGAGATGAATTAACAGAACACAGAGCAGTTTCTCAGAAAGCTTCTTTCCAGTTTTGAACGGAAGGTATTTCCTTTTTCACCATAGCCCTCTATGGGCTTCCAAATATCCCTTTGCCAATTCCACAAGAACAGCCTTAGCGAAAGGCTTCTTGAAGGGAAAGATGTAACTCTGTGAGATGAATTAACAGAACACAGAGCAGTTTCTCAGAAAGCTTCTTTCCAGTTTTGAACGGAAGATATTTCCTTTTTCACCATAGCCCTCTATGGGCTTCCAAATATCCCTTTGCCAATTCCACAAGAACAGCCTTAGCGAAAGGCTTCTTGAAGGGAAAGATGTAACTCTGTGAGATGAATTAACAGAACACAGAGCAGTTTCTCAGAAAGCTTCTTTCCAGTTTTGAACGGAAGATATTTTCTTTTTCACCATAGCCCTCTATGGGCTTCCAAATATCCCTTTGCCAATTCCACAAGAACAGCCTTAGCGAAAGGCTTCTTGAAGGGAAAGATGTAACTCTGTGAGATGAATTAACAGAACACAGAGCAGTTTCTCAGAAAGCTTCTTTCTAGTTTTGAACGGAAGATATTTCCTTTTTCACCATAGCCCTCTATGGGCTTCCAAATATCCCTTTGCCAATTCCACAAGAACAGTCTTAGCGAAAGGCTTCTTGAAGGGAAAGATGTAACACTGTGAGATGAATTAACAGAACACAGAGCAGTTTCTCAGAAAGCTTCTTTCCAGTTTTGAACGGAAGATATTTCCTTTTTCAGCATAGCCCTCTATGGGCTTCCAAATATCCCTTTGCCAATTCCACAAGAACAGCCTTAGAGAAAGGCTTCTTGAAGGGAAAGATGTAACTCTGTGAGATGAATTAACAGAACACAGAGCAGTTTCTCAGAAAGCTTCTTTCCAGTTTTGAACGGAAGATATTTCCTTTTTCACAATAGCCCTCTATGGGCTTCCAAATATCCCTTTGCCAATTCCACAAGAACAGCCTTAGCGAAAGGCTTCTTGAAGGGAAAGATGTAACTCTGTGAGATGAATTAACAGAACACAGAGCAGTTTCTCAGAAAGCTTCTTTCCAGTTTTGAACGGAAGGTATTTCCTTTTTCATCATAGACCTCTATGGGCTTCCAAAAATCCCTTTGCCAATACCACAAGAACAGCCTTAGCGAAAGGCTTCTTGAAGGGAAAGATGTAACTCTGTGAGATGAATTAACAGAACACAGAGCAGTTTCTCAGAAAGCTTCTTTCCAGTTTTGAACGGAAGATATTTCCTTTTTCACCATAGCCCTCTATGGGCTTCCAAATATCCCTTTGCCAATTCCACAAGAACAGCCTTAGCGAAAGGCTTCTTGAAGGGAAAGATGTAACTCTGTGAGATGAATTAACAGAACACACAGCAGTTTCTCAGAAAGCTTCTTTCCAGTTTTGAACGGAAGATATTTCCTTTTTCACCATAGCCCTCTATGGGCTTCCAAATATCCCTTTGCCAATTCCACAAGAACAGCCTTAGCGAAAGGCTTCTTGAAGGGAAAGATGTAACTCTGTGAGATGAATTAACAGAACACAGAGCAGTTTCTCAGAAAGCTTCTTTCCAATTTTGAACGGAAGATATTTCCTTTTTCACCATAGCCCTCTATGGGCTTCCAAATATCCCTTTGCCAATTCCACAAGAACAGTCTTAGCGAAAGGCTTCTTGAAGGGAAAGATGTAACTCTGTGAGATGAATTAACAGAACACAGAGCAGTTTCTCAGAAAGCTTCTTTCCAGTTTTGAACGGAAGGTATTTCCTTTTTCACCATAGCCCTCTATGGGCTTCCAAATATCCCTTTGCCAATTCCACAAGAACAGTCTTAGCGAAAGGCTTCTTGAAGGGAAAGATGTAACTCTGTGAGATGAATTAACAGAACACAGAGCAGTATCTCAGAAAGCTTCTTTTCAGTTTTGAACGGAAGATATTTCCTTTTTCACCATAGCACTCTATGGGCTTCCAAATATCCCTTTGCCAATTCCACAAGAACAGCCTTAGCGAAAGGCTTCTTGAAGGGAAGATGTAACTCTGTGAGATGAATTAACAGAACACAGAGCAGTTTCTCAGAAAGCTTTTTTCCAGTTTTGAACGGAAGATATTTCCTTTTTCACCATAGCCCTCTACGGGCTTCCAAATATCCCTTTGCCAATTGCCCAAGAACAGCCTTAGTAAAAGGCTTCTTGAAGGGAAATATGTAACTCTGTGAGATGAATTAACAGAACACAGAGCAGTTTCTCAGAAAGCTTCTTTCCAGTTTTGAACGGAAGATATTTCCTTTTTCACCATAGCTGTCTATGGGCTTCCAAATATCCCTTTGCCAATTCCACAAGAACAGCCTTAGCGAAAGGCTTCTTGAAGGGAAAGATGTAACTCTGTGAGATGAATTAACAGAACACACAGCAGTTTCTCAGAAAGCTTCTTTCCAATTTTGAACGGAAGATATTTCCTTTTTCACCATAGCCCTCTATGGGCTTCCAAATATCCCTTTGCCAATTCCACAAGAACAGCCTTAGCGAAAGGCTTCTTGAAGGGAAAGATGTAACTCTGTGAGATGAATTAACAGAACACAGAGCAGTTTCTCAGAAAGCTTCTTTCCAGTTTTGAACGGAAGATATTTCCTTTTTCACCATAGCCCTCTATGGGCTTCCAAATATCCCTTTGCCAATTCCACAAGAACAGCCTTAGCGAAAGGCTTCTTGAAGGGAAAGATGTAACTCTGTGAGATGAATTAACAGAACACAGAGCAGTTTCTCAGAAAGCTTCTTTCCAGTTTTGAACGGAAGATATTTCCTTTTTCACCATAGCCCTCTATGGGCTTCCAAATATCCCTTTGCCAATTCCACAAGAACAGCCTTAGCGAAAGGCTTCTTGAAGGGAAAGATGTAACTCTGTGAGATGAATTAACAGAACACAGAGCAGTTTCTCAGAAAGCTTCTTTCCAGTTTTGAAGGGAAGATATTTCCTTTTTCACCATAGCCCTCTATGGGCTTCCAAATATCCCTTTGCCAATTCCACAAGAACAGCCTTATCGAAAGGCTTCTTGAAGTTAAAGATGTAACTCTGTGAGATGAATTAACAGATCACAGAGCAGTTTCTCAGACGGCTTCTTTCCAGTTTTGAACGGAAGATATTTCCTTTTTCACCATAGCCCTCTATGGGCTTCCAAATATCCCTTTGCCAATTCCACAAGAATAGCCTTAGCGAAAGGTTTCTTGAAGGGAAAGATGTAACTCTGTGAGATGAATTAACAGAACACAGAGCAGTTTCTCAGAAAGCTTCTTTCCAGTTATGAACGGAAGATATTTTCTTTTTCACCATAGCCCTCTATGGGCTTCCAAATATCCCTTTGCCAATTCCACAAGAACAGCCTTAGCGAAAGGCTTCTTGAAGGGAAAGATGTAACCCTGTGAGATGAATTAACAGAACACAGAGCAGATTCTCAGAAAGCTTCTTTCCAGTTTTGAACGGAAGATATTTCCTTTTTTCACCATAGCCCTCTATGGGCTTCCAAATATCCCTTTGCCAATTCCACAAGAACAGTCTTAGCGAAAGGCTTCTTGAAGGGAAAGATGTAACACTGTGAGATGAATTAACAGAACACAGAGCAGTTTCTCAGAAAGCTTCTTTCCAGTTTTGAACGGAAGATATTTCCTTTTTCACCATAGCCCTCTATGGGCTTCCAAATATCCCTTTGCCAATTCTACAAGAACAGCATTAGCGAAAGGCTTCTTGAAGGGAAAGATGTAACTCTGTGAGATGAATTAACAGAACACAGAGCAGTTTCTCAGAAAGCTTCTTTCCAGTTTTGAACGGAAGATATTTCCTTTTTCACCATAGCCGTCTATGGGCTTCCAAATATCCCTTTGCCAATTCCACAAGAACAGCCTTAGCGAAAGGCTTCTTGAAGGGAAAGATGTAACTCTGTGAGATGAATTAACAGAACACAGAGCAGTTTCTCAGAAAGCTTCTTTCCAGTTTTGAACGGAAGATATATCCTTTTTCACCATAGCCCTCTATGGGCTTCCAAATATCCCTTTGCCAATTCCACAAGAACAGCCTTAGCGAAAGGCTTCTTGAAGGGAAAGATGTAACTCTGTGAGATGAATTAACAGAACACAGAGCAGTTTCTCAGAAAGCTTCTTTCCAGTTTTGAACGGAAGATATTTCCTTTTTCACCATAGCCCTCTATGGGCTTCCAAATATCCCTTTGCCAATTCCACAAGAACAGCCTTACCGAAAGGCATCTTGAAGGGAAAGATGTAACTCTGTGAGATGAATTAACAGAACACAGAGCAGTTTCTCAGAAAGCTTCTTTCCAGTTTTGAACGGAAGATATTTCCTTTTTCACCATAGCCGTCTATGGGCTTCCAAATATCCCTTTGACAATTCCACAAGAACAGCCTTAGCGAAAGGCTTCTTGAAGGGAAAGATGTAACTCTGTGAGATGAATTAACAGAACACAGAGCAGTTTCTCAGAAAGCTTCTTTCCAGTTTTGAACGGAAGATATTTCCTTTTTCACCATAGGCCTCTATGGGCTTCCAAATATCCCTTTGCCAATTCCACAAGAACAGCCTTAGCGAAAGGCTTCTTGAAGGTAAAGATGTAACTCTGTGGGATGAATTAACAGAACACAGTGCAGTTTCTCAGAAAGCTTCTTTCCAGTTTTGAACGGAAGATATTTCCTTTTTCACCATTGCCCTCTATGGGCTTCCAAATATCCCTTTGCCAATTCCACAAGAACAGCCTTAGCGAAAGGCTTCTTGAAGGGAAAGATGTAACTCTGTGAGATGAATTAACAGATCACAGAGCAGTTTCTCAGAAAGCTTCTTTCCAGTTTTGAACGGAAGATATTTTCTTTTTCACCATAGCCCTCTATGGGCTTCCAAATATCCCTTTGCCAATTCCACAAGAACAGCCTTAGCGAAAGGCTTCTTGAAGGGAAAGATGTAACTCTGTGAGATGAATTAACAGAACACAGAGCAGTTTCTCAGAAAGCTTCTTTCCAGTTATGAACGGAAGATATTTTCTTTTTCACCATAGCCCTCTATGGGCTTCCAAATATCCCTTTGCCAATTCCACAAGAACAGCCTTAGCGAAAGGCTTCTTGAAGGGAAAGATGTAACTCTGTGAGATGAATTAACAGAACACAGAGCAGTTTCTCAGAAAGCTTCTTTCCAGTTTTGAAGGGAAGATATTTCCTTTTTCACCATAGCCCTCTATGGGCTTCCAAATATCCCTTTGCCAATTCCACAAGAACAGTCTTAGCGAAAGGCTTCTTGAAGGGAAAGATGTAACACTGTGAGATGAATTAACAGAACACAGAGCAGTTTCTCAGAAAGCTTCTTTCCAGTTTTGAACGGAAGATATTTCCTTTTTCACCACAGCCCTCTATGGGCTTCCAAATATCCCTTTGTCAATTCCACAAGAACAGCCTTAGCGAAAGGCTTCTTGCAGGGAAAGATGTAACTCTGTGAGATGAATTAACAGAACACAGAGCAGTTTCTCAGAAAGCTTCTTTCCAGTTTTGAACGGAAGATATTTCCTTTTTCACCACAGCCCTCTATGGGCTTCCAAATATCCCTTTGCCAATTCCACAAGAACAGCCTTAGCGAAAGGCTTCTTGAAGGGAAAGATGTAACTCTGTGAGATGAATTAACAGAACACAGAGCAGTTTCTCAGAAAGCTTCTTTCCAGTTTTGAACGGAAGATATTTCCTTTTTCACCATAGCCCTCTATGGGCTTCCAAATATCCCTTTGCCAATTCCACAAGAACAGCCTTAGCGAAAGGCTTCTTGAAGGGAAAGATGTAACTCTGTGAGATGAATTAACAGATCACAGAGCAGTTTCTCAGAAAGCTTCTTTCCAGTTTTGAACGGAAGGTATTTCCTTTTTCACCATAGCCATCTATGGGCTTCCAAATATCCCTTTGCCAATTCCACAAGAACAGCCTTAGCGAAAGGCTTCTTGAAGGGAAAGATGTAACTCTGTGAGATGAATTAAAAGAACACAGAGCAGTTTCCCAGAAAGCTTCTTTCCAGTTTTGAACGGAAGATATATCCTTTTTCACCATAGCCCTCTATGGGCTTCCAAATATCCCTTTGCCAATTCCACAAGAACAGCCTTAGCGAAAGGCTTCTTGAAGGGAAAGATGTAACTCTGTGAGATGAATTAACAGAACACAGAGCAGTTTCTCAGAAAGCTTCTTTCCAGTTTTGAACGGAAGATATTTCCTTTTTCACCATAGCCCTCTATGGGCTTCCAAATATCCCTTTGCCAATTCCACAAGAACAACTTTAGCGAAAGGCTTCTTGAAGGGAAAGATGTAACTCTGTGAGATGAATTAACAGAACACAGAGCAGTTTCTCAGAAAGCTTCTTTCCAGTTTTGAACGGAAGGTATTTCCTTTTTCACCATAGCCCTCTATGGGCTTCCAAATATCCCTTTGCCAATTCCACAAGAACAGCCTTAGCGAAAGGCTTCTTGAAGGGAAAGATGTAACTCTGTGAGATGAATTAACAGAACACAGAGCAGTTTCTCAGAAAGCTTCTTTCCAGTTTTGAACGGAAGATATTTCCTTTTTCACCATAGCCCTCTATGGGCTTCCAAATATCCCTGTGCCAATTCCACAAGAACAGCCTTAGCGAAAGGCATCTTGAAGGGAAAGATGTAACTCTGTGAGATGAATTAACAGAACACAGAGCAGTTTCTCAGAAAGCTTCTTTCCTGTTTTGAACGGAAGAGATTTCCTTTTTCACTATAGCCCTCTATGGGCTTCCAAATATCCCTTTGCCAATTCCACAAGAACAGCCTTAGCGAAAGGCTTCTTGAAGGGAAAGATGTAACTCTGTGAGATGAATTAACAGAACACAGAGCAGTTTCTCAGAAAGCTTCTTTCCAGTTTTGAACGGAAGATATTTCCTTTCTCACCATAGCCCTCTATGGGCTTCCAAATATCCCTTTGCCAATTCCACAAGAACAGCCTTAGCGAAAGGCTTCTTGAAGGGAAAGATGTAACTCTGTGAGATGAATTAACAGAACACAAAGCAGTTTCTCAGAAAGCTTCTTTCCAGTTTTGAACGGAAGATATTTCCTTTTTCACCATAGCCCTCTATGGGCTTCCAAATATCCCTTTGCCAATTCCACAAGAACAGCCTTAGCGAAAGGCTTCTTGAAGGGAAAGATGTAACTCTGTGAGATGAATTAACAGATCACAGAGCAGTTTCTCAGAAAGCTTCTTTCCAGTTTTGAACGGAAGATATTTCCTTTTTCACCATAGCCCTCTATGGGCTTCCAAATATCCCTTTGCCAATTCCACAAGAACAGCCTTAGCGAAAGGCTTCTTGAAGGGAAAGATGTAACTCTGTGAGATGAATTAACAGAACACAGAGCAGTTTCTCAGAAAGCTTCTTTCCAGTTTTGAACGGAAGATATTTTCTTTTTCACCATAGCCCTCTATGGGCTTCCAAATATCCCTTTGCCAATTCCACAAGAACAGCCTTAGCGAAAGGCTTCTTGAAGGGAAAGATGTAACTCTGTGAGATGAATTAACAGAACACAGAGCAGTTTCTCAGAAAGCTTCTTTCTAGTTTTGAACGGAAGATATTTCCTTTTTCACCATAGCCCTCTATGGGCTTCCAAATATCCCTTTGCCAATTCCACAAGAACAGTCTTAGCGAAAGGCTTCTTGAAGGGAAAGATGTAACACTGTGAGATGAATTAACAGAACACAGAGCAGTTTCTCAGAAAGCTTCTTTCCAGTTTTGAACGGAAGATATTTCCTTTTTCAGCATAGCCCTCTATGGGCTTCCAAATATCCCTTTGCCAATTCCACAAGAACAGCCTTAGAGAAAGGCTTCTTGAAGGGAAAGATGTAACTCTGTGCGATGAATTAACAGAACACAGAGCAGTTTCTCAGAAAGCTTCTTTCCAGTTTTGAACGGAAGATATTTCCTTTTTCACAATAGCCCTCTATGGGCTTCCAAATATCCCTTTGCCAATTCCACAAGAACAGCCTTAGCGAAAGGCTTCTTGAAGGGAAAGATGTAACTCTGTGAGATGAATTAACAGAACACAGAGCAGTTTCTCAGAAAGCTTCTTTCCAGTTTTGAACGGAAGGTATTTCCTTTTTCATCATAGACCTCTATGGGCTTCCAAAAATCCCTTTGCCAATACCACAAGAACAGCCTTAGCGAAAGGCTTCTTGAAGGGAAAGATGTAACTCTGTGAGATGAATTAACAGAACACAGAGCAGTTTCTCAGAAAGCTTCTTTCCAGTTTTGAACGGAAGATATTTCCTTTTTCACCATAGCCCTCTATGGGCTTCCAAATATCCCTTTGCCAATTCCACAAGAACAGCCTTAGCGAAAGGCTTCTTGAAGGGAAAGATGTAACTCTGTGAGATGAATTAACAGAACACACAGCAGTTTCTCAGAAAGCTTCTTTCCAGTTTTGAACGGAAGATATTTCCTTTTTCACCATAGCCCTCTATGGGCTTCCAAATATCCCTTTGCCAATTCCACAAGAACAGCCTTAGCGAAAGGCTTCTTGAAGGGAAAGATGTAACTCTGTGAGATGAATTAACAGAACACAGAGCAGTTTCTCAGAAAGCTTCTTTCCAATTTTGAACGGAAGATATTTCCTTTTTCACCATAGCCCTCTATGGGCTTCCAAATATCCCTTTGCCAATTCCACAAGAACAGTCTTAGCGAAAGGCTTCTTGAAGGGAAAGATGTAACTCTGTGAGATGAATTAACAGAACACAGAGCAGTTTCTCAGAAAGCTTCTTTCCAGTTTTGAACGGAAGGTATTTCCTTTTTCACCATAGCCCTCTATGGGCTTCCAAATATCCCTTTGCCAATTCCACAAGAACAGTCTTAGCGAAAGGCTTCTTGAAGGGAAAGATGTAACTCTGTGAGATGAATTAACAGAACACAGAGCAGTATCTCAGAAAGCTTCTTTTCAGTTTTGAACGGAAGATATTTCCTTTTTCACCATAGCACTCTATGGGCTTCCAAATATCCCTTTGCCAATTCCACAAGAACAGCCTTAGCGAAAGGCTTCTTGAAGGGAAGATGTAACACTGTGAGATGAATTAACAGAACACAGAGCAGTTTCTCAGAAAGCTTTTTTCCAGTTTTGAACGGAAGATATTTCCTTTTTCACCATAGCCCTCTATGGGCTTCCAAATATCCCTTTGCCAATTGCCCAAGAACAGCCTTAGTAAAAGGCTTCTTGAAGGGAAATATGTAACTCTGTGAGATGAATTAACAGAACACAGAGCAGTTTCTCAGAAAGCTTCTTTCCAGTTTTGAACGGAAGATATTTCCTTTTTCACCATAGACCTCTATGGGCTTCCAAATATCCCTTTGCCAATTCCACAAGAACAGCCTTAGCGAAAGGCTTCTTGAAGGGAAAGATGTAACTCTGTGAGATGAATTAACAGAACACACAGCAGTTTCTCAGAAAGCTTCTTTCCAATTTTGAACGGAAGATATTTCCTTTTTCACCATAGCCCTCTATGGGCTTCCAAATATCCCTTTGCCAATTCCACAAGAACAGCCTTAGCGAAAGGCTTCTTGAAGGGAAAGATGTAACTCTGTGAGATGAATTAACAGAACACAGAGCAGTTTCTCAGAAAGCTTCTTTCCAGTTTTGAACGGAAGATATTTCCTTTTTCACCATAGCCCTCTATGGGCTTCCAAATATCCCTTTGCCAATTCCACAAGAACAGCCTTAGCGAAAGGCTTCTTGAAGGGAAAGATGTAACTCTGTGAGATGAATTAACAGAACACAGAGCAGTTTCTCAGAAAGCTTCTTTCCAGTTTTGAACGGAAGATATTTCCTTTTTCACCATAGCCCTCTATGGGCTTCCAAATATCCCTTTGCCAATTCCACAAGAACAGCCTTAGCGAAAGGCTTCTTGAAGGGAAAGATGTAACTCTGTGAGATGAATTAACAGAACACAGAGCAGTTTCTCAGAAAGCTTCTTTCCAGTTTTGAAGGGAAGATATTTCCTTTTTCACCATAGCCCTCTATGGGCTTCCAAATATCCCTTTGCCAATTCCACAAGAACAGCCTTATCGAAAGGCTTCTTGAAGTTAAAGATGTAACTCTGTGAGATGAATTAACAGATCACAGAGCAGTTTCTCAGAAAGCTTCTTTCCAGTTTTGAACGGAAGATATTTCCTTTTTCACCATAGCCCTCTATGGGCTTCCAAATATCCCTTTGCCAATTCCACAAGAATAGCCTTAGCGAAAGGTTTCTTGAAGGGAAAGATGTAACTCTGTGAGATGAATTAACAGAACACAGAGCAGTTTCTCAGAAAGCTTCTTTCCAGTTTTGAACGGAAGATATTTTCTTTTTCACCATAGCCCTCTATGGGCTTCCAAATATCCCTTTGCCAATTCCACAAGAACAGCCTTAGCGAAAGGCTTCTTGAAGGGAAAGATGTAACCCTGTGAGATGAATTAACAGAACACAGAGCAGATTCTCAGAAAGCTTCTTTCCAGTTTTGAACGGAAGATATTTCCTTTTTTCACCATAGCCCTCTATGGGCTTCCAAATATCCCTTTGCCAATTCCACAAGAACAGTCTTAGCGAAAGGCTTCTTGAAGGGAAAGATGTAACACTGTGAGATGAATTAACAGAACACAGAGCAGTTTCTCAGAAAGCTTCTTTCCAGTTTTGAACGGAAGATATTTCCTTTTTCACCATAGCCCTCTATGGGCTTCCAAATATCCCTTTGCCAATTCCACAAGAACAGCCTTAGCGAAAGGCTTCTTGAAGGGAAAGATGTAACTCTGTGAGATGAATTAACAGAACACAGAGCAGTTTCTCAGAAAGCTTCTTTCCAGTTTTGAACGGAAGATATATCCTTTTTCACCATAGCCCTCTATGGGCTTCCAAATATCCCTTTGCCAATTCCACAAGAACAGCCTTAGCGAAAGGCTTCTTGAAGGGAAAGATGTAACTCTGTGAGATGAATTAACAGAACACAGAGCAGTTTCTCAGAAAGCTTCTTTCCAGTTTTGAACGGAAGATATTTCCTTTTTCACCATAGCCCTCTATGGGCTTCCAAATATCCCTTTGCCAATTCCACAAGAACAGCCTTACCGAAAGGCATCTTGAAGGGAAAGATGTAACTCTGTGAGATGAATTAACAGAACACAGAGCAGTTTCTCAGAAAGCTTCTTTCCAGTTTTGAACGGAAGATATTTCCTTTTTCACCATAGCCCTCTATGGGCTTCCAAATATCCCTTTGACAATTCCACAAGAACAGCCTTAGCGAAAGGCTTCTTGAAGGGAAAGATGTAACTCTGTGAGATGAATTAACAGAACACAGAGCAGTTTCTCAGAAAGCTTCTTTCCAGTTTTGAACGGAAGATATTTCCTTTTTCACCATAGGCCTCTATGGGCTTCCAAATATCCCTTTGCCAATTCCACAAGAACAGCCTTAGCGAAAGGCTTCTTGAAGGTAAAGATGTAACTCTGTGGGATGAATTAACAGAACACAGTGCAGTTTCTCAGAAAGCTTCTTTCCAGTTTTGAACGGAAGATATTTCCTTTTTCACCATTGCCCTCTATGGGCTTCCAAATATCCCTTTGCCAATTCCACAAGAACAGCCTTAGCGAAAGGCTTCTTGAAGGGAAAGATGTAACACTGTGAGATGAATTAACAGATCACAGAGCAGTTTCTCAGAAAGCTTCTTTCCAGTTTTGAACGGAAGATATTTTCTTTTTCACCATAGCCCTCTATGGGCTTCCAAATATCCCTTTGCCAATTCCACAAGAACAGCCTTAGCGAAAGGCTTCTTGAAGGGAAAGATGTAACTCTGTGAGATGAATTAACAGAACACAGAGCAGTTTCTCAGAAAGCTTCTTTCCAGTTATGAACGGAAGATATTTTCTTTTTCACCATAGCCCTCTATGGGCTTCCAAATATCCCTTTGCCAATTCCACAAGAACAGCCTTAGCGAAAGGCTTCTTGAAGGGAAAGATGTAACTCTGTGAGATGAATTAACAGAACACAGAGCAGTTTCTCAGAAAGCTTCTTTCCAGTTTTGAAGGGAAGATATTTCCTTTTTCACCATAGCCCTCTATGGGCTTCCAAATATCCCTTTGCCAATTCCACAAGAACAGTCTTAGCGAAAGGCTTCTTGAAGGGAAAGATGTAACACTGTGAGATGAATTAACAGAACACAGAGCAGTTTCTCAGAAAGCTTCTTTCCAGTTTTGAACGGAAGATATTTCCTTTTTCACCACAGCCCTCTATGGGCTTCCAAATATCCCTTTGTCAATTCCACAAGAACAGCCTTAGCGAAAGGCTTCTTGCAGGGAAAGATGTAACTCTGTGAGATGAATTAACAGAACACAGAGCAGTTTCTCAGAAAGCTTCTTTCCAGTTTTGAACGGAAGATATTTCCTTTTTCACCACAGCCCTCTATGGGCTTCCAAATATCCCTTTGCCAATTCCACAAGAACAGCCTTAGCGAAAGGCTTCTTGAAGGGAAAGATGTAACACTGTGAGATGAATTAACAGAACACAGAGCAGTTTCTCAGAAAGCTTCTTTCCAGTTTTGAACGGAAGATATTTCCTTTTTCACCATAGCCCTCTATGGGCTTCCAAATATCCCTTTGCCAATTCCACAAGAACAGCCTTAGCGAAAGGCTTCTTGAAGGGAAAGATGTAACCCTGTGAGATGAATTAACAGAACACAGAGCAGATTCTCAGAAAGCTTCTTTCCAGTTTTGAACGGAAGATATTTCCTTTTTTCACCATAGCCCTCTATGGGCTTCCAAATATCCCTTTGCCAATTCCACAAGAACAGCCTTAGCGAAAGGCTTCTTGAAGGGAAAGATGTAACTCTGTGAGATGAATTAACAGAACACAGAGCAGTTTCTCAGAAAGCTTCTTTCCAGTTTTGAACGGAAGATATTTCCTTTTTCACCATAGGCCTCTATGGGCTTCCAAATATCCCTTTGCCAATTCCACAAGAACAGCCTTAGCGAAAGGCTTCTTGAAGGTAAAGATGTAACTCTGTGAGATGAATTAACAGAACACAGTGCAGTTTCTCAGAAAGCTTCTTTCTAGTTTTGAACGGAAGATATTTCCTTTTTCACCATTGCCCTCTATGGGCTTCCAAATATCCCTTTGCCAATTCCACAAGAACAGCCTTAGCGAAAGGCTTCTTGAAGGGAAAGATGTAACTCTGTGAGATGAATTAACAGATCACAGAGCAGTTTCTCAGAAAGCTTCTTTCCAGTTTTGAACGGAAGATATTTCCTTTTTCACCATAGCCCTCTATGGGCTTCCAAATATCCCTTTGCCAATTCCACAAGAACAGCCTTAGCGAAAGGCTTCTTGAAGGGAAAGATGTAACTCTGTGAGATGAATTAACAGAACACAGAGCAGTTTCTCAGAAAGCTTCTTTCCAGTTTTGAACGGAAGATATTTTCTTTTTCACCATAGCCCTCTATGGGCTTCCAAATATCCCTTTGCCAATTCCACAAGAACAGCCTTAGCGAAAGGCTTCTTGAAGGGAAAGATGTAACTCTGTGAGATGAATTAACAGAACACAGAGCAGTTTCTCAGAAAGCTTCTTTCCAGTTTTGAAGGGAAGATATTTCCTTTTTCACCATAGCCCTCTATGGGCTTCCAAATATCCCTTTGCCAATTCCACAAGAACAGTCTTAGCGAAAGGCTTCTTGAAGGGAAAGATGTAACACTGTGAGATGAATTAACAGAACACAGAGCAGTTTCTCAGAAAGCTTCTTTCCAGTTTTGAACGGAAGATATTTCCTTTTTCACCATAGCCCTCTATGGGCTTCCAAATATCCCTTTGCCAATTCCACAAGAACAGCCTTAGCGAAAGGCTTCTTGAAGGGAAAGATGTAACTCTGTGAGATGAATTAACAGAACACAGAGCAGTTTCTCAGAAAGCTTCTTTCCAGTTTTGAACGGAAGATATTTCCTTTTTCACCATAGCCCTCTATGGGCTTCCAAATATCCCTTTGCCAATTCCACAAGAACAGCCTTAACGAAAGGCTTCTTGCAGGGAAAGATGTAACTCTGTGAGATGAATTAACAGAACACAGAGCAGTTTCTCAGAAAGCTTCTTTCCAGTTTTGAACGGAAGATATTTCCTTTTTCACCATAGCCGTCTATGGGCTTCCAAATATCCCTTTGCCAATTCCACAAGAACAGCCTTAGCGAAAGGCTTCTTGAAGGGAAAGATGTAACTCTGTGAGATGAATTAACAGAACACAGAGCAGTTTCTCAGAAAGCTTCTTTCCAGTTTTGAACGGAAGATATTTCCTTTTTCACCATAGCCCTCTATGGGCTTCCAAATATCCCTTTGCCAATTCCACAAGAACAGTCTTAGCGAAAGGCTTCTTGAAGGGAAAGATGTAACTCTGTGAGATGAATTAACAGAACACAGAGCAGTTTCTCAGAAAGCTTCTTTCCAGTTTTGAACGGAAGATATTTCCTTTTTCACCATAGCCCTCTATGGGCTTCCAAATATCCCTTTGCCAATTCCACAAGAACAGCCTTAGCGAAAGGCTTCTTGACGGGAAAGATGTAACTCTGTGAGATGAATTAACAGAACACAGAGCAGTTTCTCAGAAAGCTTCTTTCCAGTTGTGAACGGAAGATATTTCCTTTTTCACCATAGCCCTCTATGGGCTTCCAAATATCCCTTTGCCAATTCCACAAGAACAGCCTTAGCGAAAGGCTTCTTGAAGGGAAAGATGTAACTCTGTGAGATGAATTAACAGAACACAGAGCAGTTTCTCAGAAAGCTTCTTTCCAGTTTTGAAGGGAAGATATTTCCTTTTTCACCATAGCCCCCTATGGGCTTCCAAATATCCCTTTGCCAATTCCACAAGAACAGCCTTAGCGAAAGGCTTCTTGAAGGGAAAGATGTAACTCTATGAGATGAATTAACAGAACACAGAGCAGTTTCTCAGAAAGCTTCTTTCCAGTTTTGAACGGAAGATATTTCCTTTTTCACCATAGCCCTCTATGGGCTTCCAAATATCCCTTTGCCAATTCCACAAGAACAGCCTTAGCGAAAGGCTTCTTGAAGGGAAAGATGTAACTCTGTGAGATGAATTAACAGAACACAGAGCAGTTTCTCAGAAAGCTTCTTTCCAGTTTTGAACGGAAGATATTTCCTTTTTCACCATAGCCCTCTAAGGGCTTCCAAATATCCCTTTGCCAATTCCACAAGAACAGCCTTAGCGAAAGGCTTCTTGAAGGGAAAGATGTAACTCTGTGAGATGAATTAACAGAACACAGAGCAGTTTCTCAGAAAGCTTCTTTCCAGTTTTGAACGGAAGATATTTCCTTTTTCACCATAGCCCTCTATGGGCTTCCAAATATCCCTTTGCCAATTCCACAAGAACAGCCTTAGCGAAAGGCTTCTTGAAGGGAAAGATGTAACTCTGTGAGATGAATTAACAGATCACAGAGCAGTTTCTCAGAAAGCTTCTTTCCAGTTTTGAACGGAAGGTATTTCCTTTTTCACCATAGCCATCTATGGGCTTCCAAATATCCCTTTGCCAATTCCACAAGAACAGCCTTAGCGAAAGGCTTCTTGAAGGGAAAGATGTAACTCTGTGAGATGAATTAAAAGAACACAGAGCAGTTTCCCAGAAAGCTTCTTTCCAGTTTTGAACGGAAGATATATCCTTTTTCACCATAGCCCTCTATGGGCTTCCAAATATCCCTTTGCCAATTCCACAAGAACAGCCTTAGCGAAAGGCTTCTTGAAGGGAAAGATGTAACTCTGTGAGATGAATTAACAGAACACAGAGCAGTTTCTCAGAAAGCTTCTTTCCAGTTTTGAACGGAAGATATTTCCTTTTTCACCATAGCCCTCTATGGGCTTCCAAATATCCCTTTGCCAATTCCACAAGAACAACTTTAGCGAAAGGCTTCTTGAAGGGAAAGATGTAACTCTGTGAGATGAATTAACAGAACACAGAGCAGTTTCTCAGAAAGCTTCTTTCCAGTTTTGAACGGAAGGTATTTCCTTTTTCACCATAGCCCTCTATGGGCTTCCAAATATCCCTTTGCCAATTCCACAAGAACAGCCTTAGCGAAAGGCTTCTTGAAGGGAAAGATGTAACTCTGTGAGATGAATTAACAGAACACAGAGCAGTTTCTCAGAAAGCTTCTTTCCAGTTTTGAACGGAAGATATTTCCTTTTTCACCATAGCCCTCTATGGGCTTCCAAATATCCCTGTGCCAATTCCACAAGAACAGCCTTAGCGAAAGGCATCTTGAAGGGAAAGATGTAACTCTGTGAGATGAATTAACAGAACACAGAGCAGTTTCTCAGAAAGCTTCTTTCCTGTTTTGAACGGAAGATATTTCCTTTTTCACTATAGCCCTCTATGGGCTTCCAAATATCCCTTTGCCAATTCCACAAGAACAGCCTTAGCGAAAGGCTTCTTGAAGGGAAAGATGTAACTTTGTGAGATGAATTAACAGAACACAGAGCAGTTTCTCAGAAAGCTTCTTTCCAGTTTTGAACGGAAGATATTTCCTTTCTCACCATAGCCCTCTATGGGCTTCCAAATATCCCTTTGCCAATTCCACAAGAACAGCCTTAGCGAAAGGCTTCTTGAAGGGAAAGATGTAACTCTGTGAGATGAATTAACAGAACACAGAGCAGTTTCTCAGAAAGCTTCTTTCCAGTTTTGAACGGAAGATATTTCCTTTTTCACCATAGCCCTCTGTGGGCTTCCAAATATCCCTTTGCCAATTCCACAAGAACAGCCTTAGCGAAAGGCTTCTTGAAGGGAAAGATATAACTCTGTGAGATGAATTAACAGAACACAGAGCAGTTTCTCAGAAAGCTTCTTTCCAGTTTTGAACGGAAGGTATTTCCTTTTTCATCATAGACCTCTATGGGCTTCCAAAAATCCCTTTGCCAATACCACAAGAACAGCCTTAGCGAAAGGCTTCTTGAAGGGAAAGATGTAACTCTGTGAGATGAATTAACAGAACACAGAGCAGTTTCTCAGAAAGCTTCTTTCCAGTTTTGAACGGAAGATATTTCCTTTTTCACCATAGCCCTCTATGGGCTTCCAAATATCCCTTTGCCAATTCCACAAGAACAGCCTTAGCGAAAGGCTTCTTGAAGGGAAAGATGTAACTCTGTGAGATGAATTAACAGAACACAGAGCAGTTTCTCAGAAAGCTTCTTTCCAGTTTTGAACGGAAGATATTTCCTTTTTCACCATAGCCCTCTATGGGCTTCCAAATATCCCTTTGCCAATTCCACAAGAACAGCCTTAGCGAAAGGCTTCTTGAAGGGAAAGATGTAACTCTGTGAGATGAATTAACAGAACACAGAGCAGTTTCTCAGAAAGCTTCTTTCCAATTTTGAACGGAAGATATTTCCTTTTTCACCATAGCCCTCTATGGGCTTCCAAATATCCCTTTGCCAATTCCACAAGAACAGTCTTAGCGAAAGGCTTCTTGAAGGGAAAGATGTAACTCTGTGAGATGAATTAACAGAACACAGAGCAGTTTCTCAGAAAGCTTCTTTCCAGTTTTGAACGGAAGGTATTTCCTTTTTCACCATAGCCCTCTATGGGCTTCCAAATATCCCTTTGCCAATTCCACAAGAACAGTCTTAGCGAAAGGCTTCTTGAAGGGAAAGATGTAACTCTGTGAGATGAATTAACAGAACACAGAGCAGTATCTCAGAAAGCTTCTTTTCAGTTTTGAACGGAAGATATTTCCTTTTTCACCATAGCCATCTATGGGCTTCCAAATATCCCTTTGCCAATTCCACAAGAACAGCCTTAGCGAAAGGCTTCTTGAAGGGAAAGATGTAACTCTGTGAGATGCATTAACAGAACACAGAGCAGTTTCTCAGAAAGCTTCTTTCCAGTTTTGAACGGAAGATATTTCCTTTTTCACCATAGCCCTCTATGGGCTTCCAAATATCCCTTTGCCAATTGCACAAGAACAGCCTTAGCAAAAGGCTTCTTGAAGGGAAAGATGTAACTCTGTGAGATGAATTAACAGAACACAGAGCAGTTTCTCAGAAAGCTTCTTTCCAGTTTTGAACGGAAGATATTTCCTTTTTCACCATAGACCTCTATGGGCTTCCAAATATCCCTTTGCCAATTCCACAAGAACAGCCTTAGCGAAAGGCTTCTTGAAGGGAAAGATGTAACTCTGTGAGATGAATTAACAGAACACACAGCAGTTTCTCAGAAAGCTTCTTTCCAATTTTGAACGGAAGATATTTCCTTTTTCACCATAGCCCTCTATGGGCTTCCAAATATCCCTTTGCCAATTCCACAAGAACAGTCTTAGCGAAAGGCTTCTTGAAGGGAAAGATGTAACTCTGTGAGATGAATTAACAGAACACAGAGCAGTTTCTCAGAAAGCTTCTTTCCAATTTTGAACGGAAGATATTTCCTTTTTCACCATAGCCCTCTATGGGCTTCCAAATATCCCTTTGCCAATTCCACAAGAACAGTCTTAGCGAAAGGATTCTTGAAGGGAAAGATGTAACTCTGTGAGATGAATTAACAGAACACAGAGCAGTTTCTCAGAAAGCTTCTTTCCAGTTTTGAACGGAAGATATTTCCTTTTTCACCGTAGCCCTCTATGGGTTTCCAAATATCCCTTTGCCAATTCCACAAGAACAGCCTTAGCGAAAGGCTTCTTGAAAGGAAAGATGTAACTCTGTGAGATGAATTAACAGAACACAAAGCAGTTTCTCAGAAAGCTTCTTTCCAGTTTTGAACGGAAGGTATTTCCTTTTTCACCATAGCCCTCAATGGGCTTCCAAATATTCCTTTGCCAATTCCACAAGAACAGTCTTAGCGAAAGGCTTCTTGAAGGGAAAGATGTAACTCTGTGAGATGAATTAGCAGAACACAGAGCAGTTTCTCAGAAAGCTTCTTTTCAGTTTTGAACCGAAGATATTTCCTTTTTCACCATAGCCCTCTATGGGCTTCCAAATATCCCTTTGCCAATTCCACAAGAACAGCCTTAGCGAAAGGCTTCTTGAAGGGAAAGATGTAACTCTGTGAGATGAATTAACAGAACACAGAGCAGTTTCTCAGAAAGCTTCTTTCCAGTTTTGAACGGAAGATATTTCCTTTTTCACCATAGCCCTCTATGGGCTTCCAAATATCCCTTTGCCAATTCCACAAGAACAGCCTTAGTAAAAGGCTTCTTGAAGGGAAAGATGTAACTCTGTGAGATGAATTAACAGAACACAGAGCAGTTTCTCAGAAAGTTTCTTTCCAGTTTTGAACGGAAGATATTTCCTTTTTCAACATAGCCCTCTATGGGCTTCCAAATATCCGTTTGCCAATTCCACAAGAACAGCCTTAGCGAAAGGCTTCTTGAAGGGAAAGATGTAACTCTGTGAGATGAATTAACAGAACACAGAGCAGTTTCTCAGAAAGCTTCTTTCCAGTTTTGAACGGAAGATATTTCCTTTTTCACCATAGACCTCTATGGGCTTCCAAATATCCGTTTGCCAATTCCACAAGAACAGCCTTAGCGAAAGGCTTCTTGAAGGGAAAGATGTAACTCTGTGAGATGAGTTAACAGAACACAGAGCAGTTTCTCAGAAAGCTTCTTTCCAATTTTGAACGGAAGATATTTCCTTTTTCACCATAGAACTCTATGGGTTTCCAAATATTCCTTTGCCAATTCCACAAGAACATCCTTAGCGAAAGGCTTCTTGAAGGGAAAGATGTAACTCTGTGATATGAATTAACAGAACACAGAGCAGTTTCTCAGAAAGCTTCTTTCCAGTTTTGAACGGAAGATATTTCCTTTTTCACCATAGCCCTCTATGGGCTTCCAAATATCCCTTTGCCAATTCCACAAGAACAGCCTTAGCGAAAGGCTTCTTGAAGGGAAAGATGTAACTCTGTGAGATGAATTAACAGAACACAGAGCAGTTTCTCAGAAAGCTTCTTTCCAGTTTTGAACGGAAGATATTTCCTTTTTCACCATAGACCTCTATGGGCTTCCAAATATCCCTTTGCCAATTCCACAAGAACAGCCTTAGCGAAAGGCTTCTTGAAGGGAAAGATGTAACTCTGTGAGATGAATTAACAGAACTCAGAGCAGTTTCTCAGAAAGCTTCTTTCCAATTTTGAACGGAAGATATTTCCTTTTTTACCATAGCCCTCTATGGGCTTCCAAATATCCCTTTGCCAATTCCACAAGAACAGTCTTAGCGAAAGGCTTCTTGAAGGGAAAGATGTAACTCTGTGAGATGAATTAACAGAACACAGAGCAGTTTCTCAGAAAGCTTCTTTCCAGTTTTGAACGGAAGATATTTCCTTTTTCACCATAGAACTCTATGGGTTTCCAAATATCCCTTTGCCAATTCCACAAGAACAGCCTTAGCGAAAGGCTTCTTGAAGGGAAAGATGTAACTCTGTGATATGAATTAACAGAACACAGAGCAGTTTCTCAGAAAGCTTCTTTCCAGTTTTGAACGGAAGATATTTCCTTTTTCACCATAGCCCTCTATGGGCTTCCAAATATCCCTTTGCCAATTCCACAAGAACAGCCTTAGTGAAAGGCTTCTTGAAGGGAAGGATGTAACTCTGTGAGATGAATTAACAGAACACAGAGCAGTTTCTCAGAAAGCTTCTTTCCAGTTTTGAACGGAAGATATTTCCTTTTTCACCATAGCCCTCTATGGGCTTCCAAATATCCCTTTGCCAATTCCACAAGAACAACCTTAGCGAAAGGCTTCTTGAAGGGAAAGATGTAACTCTGTGAGATGAATTAACAGAACACAGAGCAGTTTCTCAGAAAGCTTCTTTCCAGTTTTGAACGGAAGATATTTCCTTTTTCACCATAGCCCTCTATGGGCTTCCAAATATCCCTTTGCCAATTCCACAAGAACAGCCTTAGCGAAAGGCTTCTTGAAGGGAAAGATGTAACTCTGTGAGATGAATTAACAGAACACAGAGCAGTTTCTCAGAAAGCTTCTTTCCAGTTTTGAAGGGAAGATATTTCCTTTTTCACCATAGCCCCCTATGGGCTTCCAAATATCCCTTTGCCAATTCCACAAGAACAGCCTTAGCGAAAGGCTTCTTGAAGGGAAAGATGTAACTCTGTGAGATGAATTAACAGAACACAGAGCAGTTTCTCAGAAAGCTTCTTTCCAGTTTTGAACGGAAGATATTTCCTTTTTCACCATAGCCCTCTATGGGCTTCCAAATATCCCTTTGCCAATTCCACAAGAACAGCCTTAGCGAAAGGCTTCTTGAAGGGAAAGATGTAACTCTGTGAGATGAATTAACAGAACACAGAGCAGTTTCTCAGAAAGCTTCTTTCCAGTTTTGAACGGAAGATATTTCCTTTTTCACCATAGCCCTCTATGGGCTTCCAAATATCCCTTTGCCAATTCCACAAGAACAGCCTTAGCGAAAGGCTTCTTGAAGGGAAAGATGTAACTCTGTGAGATGAATTAACAGAACACAGAGCAGTTTCTCAGAAAGCTTCTTTCCAGTTTTGAACGGAAGATATTTCCTTTTTCACCATAGCCCTCTTTGGGCTTCCAAATATCCCTTTGCCAATTCCACAAGAACAGCCTTAGCGAAAGGCTTCTTGAAGGGAAAGATGTAACTCTGTGAGATGAATTAACAGAACACAGAGCAGTTTCTCACAAAGCTTCTTTCCAGTTTTGAACGGAAGATATTTTCTTTTTCACCATAGCCCTCTATGGGCTTCCAAATATCGCTTTGCCAATTCCACAAGAACAGCCTTAGCGAAAGGCTTCTTGAAGGGAAAGATGTAACTCTGTGAGATGCATTAACAGAACACAGAGCAGTTTCTCAGAAAGCTTCTTTCCAGTTTTGAACGGAAGATATTTCCTTTTTCACCATAGCCCTCTATGGGCTTCCAAATATCCCTTTGCCAATTCCACAAGAACAGCCTTAGCGAAAGGCTTCTTGAAGGGAAAGATGTAACTCTGTGAGATGCATTAACAGAACACAGAGCAGTTTCTCAGAAAGCTTCTTTCCAGTTTTGAACGGAAGATATTTTCTTTTTCAGCATAGCCCTCTATGGGCTTCCAAATATCGCTTTGCCAATTCCACAAGAACAGCCTTAGCGAAAGGCTTCTTGAAGGGAAAGATGTAACTCTGTGAGATGAATTAACAGAACACAGAGCAGTTTCTCAGAAAGCTTCTTTCCAGTTTTGAACGGAAGATATTTCCTTTTTCACCATAGCCCTCTATGGGCTTCCAAATATATCTTTGCCAATTCCACAAGAACAGCCTTAGCGAAAGGCATCTTGAAGGGAAAGATGTAACTCTGTGAGATGAATTAACAGAACACAGAGCAGTTTCTCAGAAAGCTTGTTTCCAGTTTTGAACGGAAGATATTTCCTTTCTCACCATAGCCCTCTATGGGCATCCAAATATCCCTTTGCCAATTCCACAAGAACAGCCTTAGCGAAAGGCTTCTTGAAGGGAAAGATGTAACTCTGTGAGATGAATTAACAGAACACAGAGCAGTTTCTCAGAAAGCTTCTTTCCAGTTTTGAACGGAAGATATTTCCTTTTTCACCATAGCCCTCTATGGGCTTCCAAATATCCCTTTGCCAATTCCACAAGAACAGCCTTAGCGAAAGGCTTCTTGAAGGGAAAGATGTAACTCTGTGAGATGAATTAACAGAACACAGAGCAGTTTCTCAGAAAGCTTCTTTCCAGTTTTGAACGGAAGATATTTCCTTTTTCACCATAGCCCTCTATGGGCTTCCAAATATCCCTTTGCCAATTCCACAAGAACAGCCTTAGCGAAAGGCTTCTTGAAGGGAAAGATGTAACTCTGTGAGATGAATTAACAGAACACAGAGCAGTTTCTCAGAAAGCTTCTTTCCAGTTTTGAACGGAAGATATTTCCTTTTTCACCATAGCCCTCTATGGGCTTCCAAATCTCCCTTTGCCAATTCCACAAGAACAGCCTTAGCGAAAGGCTTCTTGAAGGGAAAGATGTAACTCTGTGAGATGAATTAACAGAACACAGAGCAGTTTCTCAGAAAGCTTCTTTCCAGTTTTGAACGGAAGATATTTAATTTTTCACCATAGCCCCCTATGCGCTTCCAAATCTCCCTTTGCCAATTCCACAAGAACAGCCTTAGCGAAAGGCTTCTTGAAGGGAAAGATGTAACTCTGTGAGATGAATTAACAGAACACAGAGCAGTTTCTCAGAAAGCTTCTTTCCAGTTTTGAACGGAAGATATTTCCTTTTTCACCATAGCCCTCTATGGGCTTCCAAATATCCCTTTGCCAATTCCACAAGAACAGCCTTAGCGAAAGGCTTCTTGAAGGGAAAGATGTAACTCTGTGAGATGAATTAACAGAACACAGAGCAGTTTCTCAGAAAGCTTCTTTCCAGTTTTGAACGGAAGATATTTCCTTTTTCACCATAGCCCTCTATGGGCTTCCAAATATCCCTTTGCCAATTCCACAAGAACAGCCTTAGCGAAAGGCTTCTTGAAGGGAAAGATGTAACTCTGTGAGATGAATTAACAGAACACAGAGCAGTTTCTCAGAAAGCTTCTTTCCAGTTTTGAACGGAAGATATTTCCTTTTTCACCATAGCCCTCTATGGGCTTCCAAATATCTCTTTGCCAATTCCACAAGAACAGCCTTAGCGAAAGGCTTCTTGAAGGGAAAGATGTAACTCTGTGAGATGAATTAACAGAACACAGAGCAGTTTCTCAGAAAGCTTCTTTCCAGTTTTGAACGGAAGATATTTCCTTTTTCACCATAGCCCTCTATGGGCTTCCAAATATCCCTTTGCCAATTCCACAAGAACAGCCTTAGAGAAAGGCTTCTTGAAGGGAAAGATGTAACTCTGTGAGATGAATTAACAGAACACAGAGCAGTTTCTCAGAAAGCTTCTTTCCAGGTTTGAACGGAAGATATTTCCTTTTTCACAATAGCCCTCTATGGGCTTCCAAATATCTCTTTGCCAATTCCACAAGAACAGCCTTAGCGAAAGGCTTCTTGAAGGGAAAGATGTAACTCTGCGAGATGAATTAACAGAACACAGAGCAGTTTCTCAGAAAGCTTCTTTCCAGTTTTGAACGGAAGATATTTCCTTTTTCACCATAGCCGTCTATGGGCTTCCAAATATCCCTTTTCGAATTCCACAAGAACAGCCTTAGCGAAAGACTTCTTGAAGGCAAAGATGTAACTCTGTGAGTTGAATTGACAGAACACAGAGCAGTTTCTCAGAAAGCTTCTTTCCAGTTTTGAACGGAAGATATTTCCTTTTTCACCATAGCCCTCTATGGGCTTCCAAATATCCCTTTGCCAATTCCACAAGAACAGCCTTAGCGAAAGGCTTCTTGAAGGGAAAGATGTAACTCTGTGAGATGAATTAACAGAACACAGAGCAGTTTCTCAGAAAGCTTCTTTCCAATTTTGAACGGAAGATATTTCCTTTTTCACCATAGCCCTCTATGGGCTTCCAAATATCCCTTTGCCAATTCCACAAGAACAGTCTTAGCGAAAGGCTTCTTGAAGGGAAAGATGTAACTCTGTGAGATGAATTAACAGAACACAGAGCAGTTTCTCAGAAAGCTTCTTTCCAGTTTTGAACGGAAGGTATTTCCTTTTTCACCATAGCCCTCTATGGGCTTCCAAATATCCCTTTGCCAATTCCACAAGAACAGTCTTAGCGAAAGGCTTCTTGAAGGGAAAGATGTAACTCTGTGAGATGAATTAACAGAACACAGAGCAGTATCTCAGAAAGCTTCTTTTCAGTTTTGAACGGAAGATATTTCCTTTTTCACCATAGCACTCTATGGGCTTTCAAATATCCCTTTGCCAATTCCACAAGAACAGCCTTAGCGAAAGGCTTCTTGAAGGGAAGATGTAACTCTGTGAGATGAATTAACAGAACACAGAGCAGTTTCTCAGAAAGCTTTTTTCCAGTTTTGAACGGAAGATATTTCCTTTTTCACCATAGCCCTCTATGGGCTTCCAAATATCCCTTTGCCAATTGCCCAAGAACAGCCTTAGTAAAAGGCTTCTTGAAGGGAAATATGTAACTCTGTGAGATGAATTAACAGAACACAGAGCAGTTTCTCAGAAAGCTTCTTTCCAGTTTTGAACGGAAGATATTTCCTTTTTCACCATAGACCTCTATGGGCTTCCAAATATCCCTTTGCCAATTCCACAAGAACAGCCTTAGCGAAAGGCTTCTTGAAGGGAAAGATGTAACTCTGTGAGATGAATTAACAGAACACACAGCAGTTTCTCAGAAAGCTTCTTTCCAATTTTGAACGGAAGATATTTCCTTTTTCACCATAGCCCTCTATGGGCTTCCAAATATCCCTTTGCCAATTCCACAAGAACAGCCTTAGCGAAAGGCTTCTTGAAGGGAAAGATGTAACTCTGTGAGATGAATTAACAGAACACAGAGCAGTTTCTCAGAAAGCTTCTTTCCAGTTTTGAACGGAAGATATTTCCTTTTTCACCATAGCCCTCTATGGGCTTCCAAATATCCCTTTGCCAATTCCACAAGAACAGCCTTAGCGAAAGGCTTCTTGAAGGGAAAGATGTAACTCTGTGAGATGAATTAACAGAACACAGAGCAGTTTCTCAGAAAGCTTCTTTCCAGTTTTGAACGGAAGATATTTCCTTTTTCACCATAGCCCTCTATGGGCTTCCAAATATCCCTTTGCCAATTCCACAAGAACAGCCTTAGCGAAAGGCTTCTTGAAGGGAAAGATGTAACTCTGTGAGATGAATTAACAGAACACAGAGCAGTTTCTCAGAAAGCTTCTTTCCAGTTTTGAAGGGAAGATATTTCCTTTCTCACCATAGCCCTCTATGGGCTTCCAAATATCCCTTTGCCAATTCCACAAGAACAGCCTTATCGAAAGGCTTCTTGAAGTTAAAGATGTAACTCTGTGAGATGAATTAACAGATCACAGAGCAGTTTCTCAGAAAGCTTCTTTCCAGTTTTGAACGGAAGATATTTCCTTTTTCACCATAGCCCTCTATGGGCTTCCAAATATCCCTTTGCCAATTCCACAAGAATAGCCTTAGCGAAAGGTTTCTTGAAGGGAAAGATGTAACTCTGTGAGATGAATTAACAGAACACAGAGCAGTTTCTCAGAAAGCTTCTTTCCAGTTTTGAACGGAAGATATTTTCTTTTTCACCATAGCCCTCTATGGGCTTCCAAATATCCCTTTGCCAATTCCACAAGAACAGCCTTAGCGAAAGGCTTCTTGAAGGGAAAGATGTAACCCTGTGAGATGAATTAACAGAACACAGAGCAGATTCTCAGAAAGCTTCTTTCCAGTTTTGAACGGAAGATATTTCCTTTTTTCACCATAGCCCTCTATGGGCTTCCAAATATCCCTTTGCCAATTCCACAAGAACAGTCTTAGCGAAAGGCTTCTTGAAGGGAAAGATGTAACACTGTGAGATGAATTAACAGAACACAGAGCAGTTTCTCAGAAAGCTTCTTTCCAGTTTTGAACGGAAGATATTTCCTTTTTCACCATAGCCGTCTATGGGCTTCCAAATATCCCTTTGCCAATTCCACAAGAACAGCCTTAGCGAAAGGCTTCTTGAAGGGAAAGATGTAACTCTGTGAGATGAATTAACAGAACACAGAGCAGTTTCTCAGAAAGCTTCTTTCCAGTTTTGAACGGAAGATATATCCTTTTTCACCATAGCCCTCTATGGGCTTCCAAATATCCCTTTGCCAATTCCACAAGAACAGCCTTAGCGAAAGGCTTCTTGAAGGGAAAGATGTAACTCTGTGAGATGAATTAACAGAACACAGAGCAGTTTCTCAGAAAGCTTCTTTCCAGTTTTGAACGGAAGATATTTCCTTTTTCACCATAGCCCTCTATGGGCTTCCAAATATCCCTTTGCCAATTCCACAAGAACAGCCTTACCGAAAGGCATCTTGAAGGGAAAGATGTAACTCTGTGAGATGAATTAACAGAACACAGAGCAGTTTCTCAGAAAGCTTCTTTCCAGTTTTGAACGGAAGATATTTCCTTTTTCACCATAGCCCTCTATGGGCTTCCAAATATCCCTTTGACAATTCCACAAGAACAGCCTTAGCGAAAGGCTTCTTGAAGGGAAAGATGTAACTCTGTGAGATGAATTAACAGAACACAGAGCAGTTTCTCAGAAAGCTTCTTTCCAGTTTTGAACGGAAGATATTTCCTTTTTCACCATAGGCCTCTATGGGCTTCCAAATATCCCTTTGCCAATTCCACAAGAACAGCCTTAGCGAAAGGCTTCTTGAAGGTAAAGATGTAACTCTGTGGGATGAATTAACAGAACACAGTGCAGTTTCTCAGAAAGCTTCTTTCCAGTTTTGAACGGAAGATATTTCCTTTTTCACCATTGCCCTCTATGGGCTTCCAAATATCCCTTTGCCAATTCCACAAGAACAGCCTTAGCGAAAGGCTTCTTGAAGGGAAAGATGTAACACTGTGAGATGAATTAACAGATCACAGAGCAGTTTCTCAGAAAGCTTCTTTCCAGTTTTGAACGGAAGATATTTTCTTTTTCACCATAGCCCTCTATGGGCTTCCAAATATCCCTTTGCCAATTCCACAAGAACAGCCTTAGCGAAAGGCTTCTTGAAGGGAAAGATGTAACTCTGTGAGATGAATTAACAGAACACAGAGCAGTTTCTCAGAAAGCTTCTTTCCAGTTATGAACGGAAGATATTTTCTTTTTCACCATAGCCCTCTATGGGCTTCCAAATATCCCTTTGCCAATTCCACAAGAACAGCCTTAGCGAAAGGCTTCTTGAAGGGAAAGATGTAACTCTGTGAGATGAATTAACAGAACACAGAGCAGTTTCTCAGAAAGCTTCTTTCCAGTTTTGAAGGGAAGATATTTCCTTTTTCACCATAGCCCTCTATGGGCTTCCAAATATCCCTTTGCCAATTCCACAAGAACAGTCTTAGCGAAAGGCTTCTTGAAGGGAAAGATGTAACACTGTGAGATGAATTAACAGAACACAGAGCAGTTTCTCAGAAAGCTTCTTTCCAGTTTTGAACGGAAGATATTTCCTTTTTCACCACAGCCCTCTATGGGCTTCCAAATATCCCTTTGTCAATTCCACAAGAACAGCCTTAGCGAAAGGCTTCTTGCAGGGAAAGATGTAACTCTGTGAGATGAATTAACAGAACACAGAGCAGTTTCTCAGAAAGCTTCTTTCCAGTTTTGAACGGAAGATATTTCCTTTTTCACCACAGCCCTCTATGGGCTTCCAAATATCCCTTTGCCAATTCCACAAGAACAGCCTTAGCGAAAGGCTTCTTGAAGGGAAAGATGTAACACTGTGAGATGAATTAACAGAACACAGAGCAGTTTCTCAGAAAGCTTCTTTCCAGTTTTGAACGGAAGATATTTCCTTTTTCACCATAGCCCTCTATGGGCTTCCAAATATCCCTTTGCCAATTCCACAAGAACAGCCTTAGCGAAAGGCTTCTTGAAGGGAAAGATGTAACCCTGTGAGATGAATTAACAGAACACAGAGCAGATTCTCAGAAAGCTTCTTTCCAGTTTTGAACGGAAGATATTTCCTTTTTTCACCATAGCCCTCTATGGGCTTCCAAATATCCCTTTGCCAATTCCACAAGAACAGCCTTAGCGAAAGGCTTCTTGAAGGGAAAGATGTAACTCTGTGAGATGAATTAACAGAACACAGAGCAGTTTCTCAGAAAGCTTCTTTCCAGTTTTGAACGGAAGATATTTCCTTTTTCACCATAGGCCTCTATGGGCTTCCAAATATCCCTTTGCCAATTCCACAAGAACAGCCTTAGCGAAAGGCTTCTTGAAGGTAAAGATGTAACTCTGTGAGATGAATTAACAGAACACAGTGCAGTTTCTCAGAAAGCTTCTTTCTAGTTTTGAACGGAAGATATTTCCTTTTTCACCATTGCCCTCTATGGGCTTCCAAATATCCCTTTGCCAATTCCACAAGAACAGCCTTAGCGAAAGGCTTCTTGAAGGGAAAGATGTAACTCTGTGAGATGAATTAACAGATCACAGAGCAGTTTCTCAGAAAGCTTCTTTCCAGTTTTGAACGGAAGATATTTCCTTTTTCACCATAGCCCTCTATGGGCTTCCAAATATCCCTTTGCCAATTCCACAAGAACAGCCTTAGCGAAAGGCTTCTTGAAGGGAAAGATGTAACTCTGTGAGATGAATTAACAGAACACAGAGCAGTTTCTCAGAAAGCTTCTTTCCAGTTTTGAACGGAAGATATTTTCTTTTTCACCATAGCCCTCTATGGGCTTCCAAATATCCCTTTGCCAATTCCACAAGAACAGCCTTAGCGAAAGGCTTCTTGAAGGGAAAGATGTAACTCTGTGAGATGAATTAACAGAACACAGAGCAGTTTCTCAGAAAGCTTCTTTCCAGTTTTGAAGGGAAGATATTTCCTTTTTCACCATAGCCCTCTATGGGCTTCCAAATATCCCTTTGCCAATTCCACAAGAACAGTCTTAGCGAAAGGCTTCTTGAAGGGAAAGATGTAACACTGTGAGATGAATTAACAGAACACAGAGCAGTTTCTCAGAAAGCTTCTTTCCAGTTTTGAACGGAAGATATTTCCTTTTTCACCATAGCCCTCTATGGGCTTCCAAATATCCCTTTGCCAATTCCACAAGAACAGCCTTAGCGAAAGGCTTCTTGAAGGGAAAGATGTAACTCTGTGAGATGAATTAACAGAACACAGAGCAGTTTCTCAGAAAGCTTCTTTCCAGTTTTGAACGGAAGATATTTCCTTTTTCACCATAGCCCTCTATGGGCTTCCAAATATCCCTTTGCCAATTCCACAAGAACAGCCTTAACGAAAGGCTTCTTGCAGGGAAAGATGTAACTCTGTGAGATGAATTAACAGAACACAGAGCAGTTTCTCAGAAAGCTTCTTTCCAGTTTTGAACGGAAGATATTTCCTTTTTCACCATAGCCGTCTATGGGCTTCCAAATATCCCTTTGCCAATTCCACAAGAACAGCCTTAGCGAAAGGCTTCTTGAAGGGAAAGATGTAACTCTGTGAGATGAATTAACAGAACACAGAGCAGTTTCTCAGAAAGCTTCTTTCCAGTTTTGAACGGAAGATATTTCCTTTTTCACCATAGCCCTCTATGGGCTTCCAAATATCCCTTTGCCAATTCCACAAGAACAGTCTTAGCGAAAGGCTTCTTGAAGGGAAAGATGTAACTCTGTGAGATGAATTAACAGAACACAGAGCAGTTTCTCAGAAAGCTTCTTTCCAGTTTTGAACGGAAGATATTTCCTTTTTCACCATAGCCCTCTATGGGCTTCCAAATATCCCTTTGCCAATTCCACAAGAACAGCCTTAGCGAAAGGCTTCTTGAAGGGAAAGATGTAACTCTGTGAGATGAATTAACAGAACACAGAGCAGTTTCTCAGAAAGCTTCTTTCCAGTTTTGAACGGAAGATATTTCCTTTTTCACCATAGCCCTCTATGGGCTTCCAAATATCCCTTTGCCAATTCCACAAGAACAGCCTTAGCGAAAGGCTTCTTGAAGGGAAAGATGTAACTCTGTGAGATGAATTAACAGAACACAGAGCAGTTTCTCAGAAAGCTTCTTTCCAGTTTTGAAGGGAAGATATTTCCTTTTTCACCATAGCCCCCTATGGGCTTCCAAATATCCCTTTGCCAATTCCACAAGAACAGGCTTAGCGAAAGGCTTCTTGAAGGGAAAGATGTAACTCTATGAGATGAATTAACAGAACACAGAGCAGTTTCTCAGAAAGCTTCTTTCCAGTTTTGAACGGAAGATATTTCCTTTTTCACCATAGCCCTCTATGGGCTTCCAAATATCCCTTTGCCAATTCCACAAGAACAGCCTTAGCGAAAGGCTTCTTGAAGGGAAAGATGTAACTCTGTGAGATGAATTAACAGAACACAGAGCAGTTTCTCAGAAAGCTTCTTTCCAGTTTTGAACGGAAGATATTTCCTTTTTCACCATAGCCCTCTAAGGGCTTCCAAATATCCCTTTGCCAATTCCACAAGAACAGCCTTAGCGAAAGGCTTCTTGAAGGGAAAGATGTAACTCTGTGAGATGAATTAACAGAACACAGAGCAGTTTCTCAGAAAGCTTCTTTCCAGTTTTGAACGGAAGATATTTCCTTTTTCACCATAGCCCTCTATGGGCTTCCAAATATCCCTTTGCCAATTCCACAAGAACAGCCTTAGCGAAAGGCTTCTTGAAGGGAAAGATGTAACTCTGTGAGATGAATTAACAGATCACAGAGCAGTTTCTCAGAAAGCTTCTTTCCAGTTTTGAACGGAAGGTATTTCCTTTTTCACCATAGCCATCTATGGGCTTCCAAATATCCCTTTGCCAATTCCACAAGAACAGCCTTAGCGAAAGGCTTCTTGAAGGGAAAGATGTAACTCTGTGAGATGAATTAAAAGAACACAGAGCAGTTTCCCAGAAAGCTTCTTTCCAGTTTTGAACGGAAGATATATCCTTTTTCACCATAGCCCTCTATGGGCTTCCAAATATCCCTTTGCCAATTCCACAAGAACAGCCTTAGCGAAAGGCTTCTTGAAGGGAAAGATGTAACTCTGTGAGATGAATTAACAGAACACAGAGCAGTTTCTCAGAAAGCTTCTTTCCAGTTTTGAACGGAAGATATTTCCTTTTTCACCATAGCCCTCTATGGGCTTCCAAATATCCCTTTGCCAATTCCACAAGAACAACTTTAGCGAAAGGCTTCTTGAAGGGAAAGATGTAACTCTGTGAGATGAATTAACAGAACACAGAGCAGTTTCTCAGAAAGCTTCTTTCCAGTTTTGAACGGAAGGTATTTCCTTTTTCACCATAGCCCTCTATGGGCTTCCAAATATCCCTTTGCCAATTCCACAAGAACAGCCTTAGCGAAAGGCTTCTTGAAGGGAAAGATGTAACTCTGTGAGATGAATTAACAGAACACAGAGCAGTTTCTCAGAAAGCTTCTTTCCAGTTTTGAACGGAAGATATTTCCTTTTTCACCATAGCCCTCTATGGGCTTCCAAATATCCCTGTGCCAATTCCACAAGAACAGCCTTAGCGAAAGGCATCTTGAAGGGAAAGATGTAACTCTGTGAGATGAATTAACAGAACACAGAGCAGTTTCTCAGAAAGCTTCTTTCCTGTTTTGAACGGAAGATATTTCCTTTTTCACTATAGCCCTCTATGGGCTTCCAAATATCCCTTTGCCAATTCCACAAGAACAGCCTTAGCGAAAGGCTTCTTGAAGGGAAAGATGTAACTCTGTGAGATGAATTAACAGAACACAGAGCAGTTTCTCAGAAAGCTTCTTTCCAGTTTTGAACGGAAGATATTTCCTTTCTCACCATAGCCCTCTATGGGCTTCCAAATATCCCTTTGCCAATTCCACAAGAACAGCCTTAGCGAAAGGCTTCTTGAAGGGAAAGATGTAACTCTGTGAGATGAATTAACAGAACACAAAGCAGTTTCTCAGAAAGCTTCTTTCCAGTTTTGAACGGAAGATATTTCCTTTTTCACCATAGCCCTCTGTGGGCTTCCAAATATCCCTTTGCCAATTCCACAAGAACAGCCTTAGCGAAAGGCTTCTTGAAGGGAAAGATATAACTCTGTGAGATGAATTAACAGAACACAGAGCAGTTTCTCAGAAAGCTTCTTTCCAGTTTTGAACGGAAGGTATTTCCTTTTTCATCATAGACCTCTATGGGCTTCCAAAAATCCCTTTGCCAATACCACAAGAACAGCCTTAGCGAAAGGCTTCTTGAAGGGAAAGATGTAACTCTGTGAGATGAATTAACAGAACACAGAGCAGTTTCTCAGAAAGCTTCTTTCCAGTTTTGAACGGAAGATATTTCCTTTTTCACCATAGCCCTCTATGGGCTTCCAAATATCCCTTTGCCAATTCCACAAGAACAGCCTTAGCGAAAGGCTTCTTGAAGGGAAAGATGTAACTCTGTGAGATGAATTAACAGAACACAGAGCAGTTTCTCAGAAAGCTTCTTTCCAGTTTTGAACGGAAGATATTTCCTTTTTCACCATAGCCCTCTATGGGCTTCCAAATATCCCTTTGCCAATTCCACAAGAACAGCCTTAGCGAAAGGCTTCTTGAAGGGAAAGATGTAACTCTGTGAGATGAATTAACAGAACACAGAGCAGTTTCTCAGAAAGCTTCTTTCCAATTTTGAACGGAAGATATTTCCTTTTTCACCATAGCCCTCTATGGGCTTCCAAATATCCCTTTGCCAATTCCACAAGAACAGTCTTAGCGAAAGGCTTCTTGAAGGGAAAGATGTAACTCTGTGAGATGAATTAACAGAACACAGAGCAGTTTCTCAGAAAGCTTCTTTCCAGTTTTGAACGGAAGGTATTTCCTTTTTCACCATAGCCCTCTATGGGCTTCCAAATATCCCTTTGCCAATTCCACAAGAACAGTCTTAGCGAAAGGCTTCTTGAAGGGAAAGATGTAACTCTGTGAGATGAATTAACAGAACACAGAGCAGTATCTCAGAAAGCTTCTTTTCAGTTTTGAACGGAAGATATTTCCTTTTTCACCATAGCCATCTATGGGCTTCCAAATATCCCTTTGCCAATTCCACAAGAACAGCCTTAGCGAAAGGCTTCTTGAAGGGAAAGATGTAACTCTGTGAGATGCATTAACAGAACACAGAGCAGTTTCTCAGAAAGCTTCTTTCCAGTTTTGAACGGAAGATATTTCCTTTTTCACCATAGCCCTCTATGGGCTTCCAAATATCACTTTGCCAATTGCACAAGAACAGCCTTAGCAAAAGGCTTCTTGAAGGGAAAGATGTAACTCTGTGAGATGAATTAACAGAACACAGAGCAGTTTCTCAGAAAGCTTCTTTCCAGTTTTGAACGGAAGATATTTCCTTTTTCACTATAGACCTCTATGGGCTTCCAAATATCCCTTTGCCAATTCCACAAGAACAGCCTTAGCGAAAGGCTTCTTGAAGGGAAAGATGTAACTCTGTGAGATGAATTAACAGAACACACAGCAGTTTCTCAGAAAGCTTCTTTCCAATTTTGAACGGAAGATATTTCCTTTTTCACCATAGCCCTCTATGGGCTTCCAAATATCCCTTTGCCAATTCCACAAGAACAGTCTTAGCGAAAGGCTTCTTGAAGGGAAAGATGTAACTCTGTGAGATGAATTAACAGAACACAGAGCAGTTTCTCAGAAAGCTTCTTTCCAATTTTGAACGGAAGATATTTCCTTTTTCACCATAGCCCTCTATGGGCTTCCAAATATCCCTTTGCCAATTCCACAAGAACAGTCTTAGCGAAAGGATTCTTGAAGGGAAAGATGTAACTCTGTGAGATGAATTAACAGAACACAGAGCAGTTTCTCAGAAAGCTTCTTTCCAGTTTTGAACGGAAGATATTTCCTTTTTCACCGTAGCCCTCTATGGGTTTCCAAATATCCCTTTGCCAATTCCACAAGAACAGCCTTAGCGAAAGGCTTCTTGAAAGGAAAGATGTAACTCTGTGAGATGAATTAACAGAACACAAAGCAGTTTCTCAGAAAGCTTCTTTCCAGTTTTGAACGGAAGGTATTTCCTTTTTCACCATAGCCCTCAATGGGCTTCCAAATATTCCTTTGCCAATTCCACAAGAACAGTCTTAGCGAAAGGCTTCTTGAAGGGAAAGATGTAACTCTGTGAGATGAATTAGCAGAACACAGAGCAGTTTCTCAGAAAGCTTCTTTTCAGTTTTGAACCGAAGATATTTCCTTTTTCACCATAGCCCTCTATGGGCTTCCAAATATCCCTTTGCCAATTCCACAAGAACAGCCTTAGCGAAAGGCTTCTTGAAGGGAAAGATGTAACTCTGTGAGATGAATTAACAGAACACAGAGCAGTTTCTCAGAAAGCTTCTTTCCAGTTTTGAACGGAAGATATTTCCTTTTTCACCATAGCCCTCTATGGGCTTCCAAATATCCCTTTGCCAATTCCACAAGAACAGCCTTAGTAAAAGGCTTCTTGAAGGGAAAGATGTAACTCTGTGAGATGAATTAACAGAACACAGAGCAGTTTCTCAGAAAGTTTCTTTCCAGTTTTGAACGGAAGATATTTCCTTTTTCAACATAGCCCTCTATGGGCTTCCAAATATCCGTTTGCCAATTCCACAAGAACAGCCTTAGCGAAAGGCTTCTTGAAGGGAAAGATGTAACTCTGTGAGATGAATTAACAGAACACAGAGCAGTTTCTCAGAAAGCTTCTTTCCAGTTTTGAACGGAAGATATTTCCTTTTTCACCATAGACCTCTATGGGCTTCCAAATATCCGTTTGCCAATTCCACAAGAACAGCCTTAGCGAAAGGCTTCTTGAAGGGAAAGATGTAACTCTGTGAGATGAGTTAACAGAACACAGAGCAGTTTCTCAGAAAGCTTCTTTCCAATTTTGAACGGAAGATATTTCCTTTTTCACCATAGAACTCTATGGGTTTCCAAATATTCCTTTGCCAATTCCACAAGAACATCCTTAGCGAAAGGCTTCTTGAAGGGAAAGATGTAACTCTGTGATATGAATTAACAGAACACAGAGCAGTTTCTCAGAAAGCTTCTTTCCAGTTTTGAACGGAAGATATTTCCTTTTTCACCATAGCCCTCTATGGGCTTCCAAATATCCCTTTGCCAATTCCACAAGAACAGCCTTAGCGAAAGGCTTCTTGAAGGGAAAGATGTAACTCTGTGAGATGAATTAACAGAACACAGAGCAGTTTCTCAGAAAGCTTCTTTCCAGTTTTGAACGGAAGATATTTCCTTTTTCACCATAGACCTCTATGGGCTTCCAAATATCCCTTTGCCAATTCCACAAGAACAGCCTTAGCGAAAGGCTTCTTGAAGGGAAAGATGTAACTCTGTGAGATGAATTAACAGAACTCAGAGCAGTTTCTCAGAAAGCTTCTTTCCAATTTTGAACGGAAGATATTTCCTTTTTTACCATAGCCCTCTATGGGCTTCCAAATATCCCTTTGCCAATTCCACAAGAACAGTCTTAGCGAAAGGCTTCTTGAAGGGAAAGATGTAACTCTGTGAGATGAATTAACAGAACACAGAGCAGTTTCTCAGAAAGCTTCTTTCCAGTTTTGAACGGAAGATATTTCCTTTTTCACCATAGAACTCTATGGGTTTCCAAATATCCCTTTGCCAATTCCACAAGAACAGCCTTAGCGAAAGGCTTCTTGAAGGGAAAGATGTAACTCTGTGATATGAATTAACAGAACACAGAGCAGTTTCTCAGAAAGCTTCTTTCCAGTTTTGAACGGAAGATATTTCCTTTTTCACCATAGCCCTCTATGGGCTTCCAAATATCCCTTTGCCAATTCCACAAGAACAGCCTTAGTGAAAGGCTTCTTGAAGGGAAGGATGTAACTCTGTGAGATGAATTAACAGAACACAGAGCAGTTTCTCAGAAAGCTTCTTTCCAGTTTTGAACGGAAGATATTTCCTTTTTCACCATAGCCCTCTATGGGCTTCCAAATATCCCTTTGCCAATTCCACAAGAACAACCTTAGCGAAAGGCTTCTTGAAGGGAAAGATGTAACTCTGTGAGATGAATTAACAGAACACAGAGCAGTTTCTCAGAAAGCTTCTTTCCAGTTTTGAACGGAAGATATTTCCTTTTTCACCATAGCCCTCTATGGGCTTCCAAATATCCCTTTGCCAATTCCACAAGAACAGCCTTAGCGAAAGGCTTCTTGAAGGGAAAGATGTAACTCTGTGAGATGAATTAACAGAACACAGAGCAGTTTCTCAGAAAGCTTCTTTCCAGTTTTGAAGGGAAGATATTTCCTTTTTCACCATAGCCCCCTATGGGCTTCCAAATATCCCTTTGCCAATTCCACAAGAACAGCCTTAGCGAAAGGCTTCTTGAAGGGAAAGATGTAACTCTGTGAGATGAATTAACAGAACACAGAGCAGTTTCTCAGAAAGCTTCTTTCCAGTTTTGAACGGAAGATATTTCCTTTTTCACCATAGCCCTCTATGGGCTTCCAAATATCCCTTTGCCAATTCCACAAGAACAGCCTTAGCGAAAGGCTTCTTGAAGGGAAAGATGTAACTCTGTGAGATGAATTAACAGAACACAGAGCAGTTTCTCAGAAAGCTTCTTTCCAGTTTTGAACGGAAGATATTTCCTTTTTCACCATAGCCCTCTATGGGCTTCCAAATATCCCTTTGCCAATTCCACAAGAACAGCCTTAGCGAAAGGCTTCTTGAAGGGAAAGATGTAACTCTGTGAGATGAATTAACAGAACACAGAGCAGTTTCTCAGAAAGCTTCTTTCCAGTTTTGAACGGAAGATATTTCCTTTTTCACCATAGCCCTCTTTGGGCTTCCAAATATCCCTTTGCCAATTCCACAAGAACAGCCTTAGCGAAAGGCTTCTTGAAGGGAAAGATGTAACTCTGTGAGATGAATTAACAGAACACAGAGCAGTTTCTCACAAAGCTTCTTTCCAGTTTTGAACGGAAGATATTTTCTTTTTCACCATAGCCCTCTATGGGCTTCCAAATATCGCTTTGCCAATTCCACAAGAACAGCCTTAGCGAAAGGCTTCTTGAAGGGAAAGATGTAACTCTGTGAGATGCATTAACAGAACACAGAGCAGTTTCTCAGAAAGCTTCTTTCCAGTTTTGAACGGAAGATATTTCCTTTTTCACCATAGCCCTCTATGGGCTTCCAAATATCCCTTTGCCAATTCCACAAGAACAGCCTTAGCGAAAGGCTTCTTGAAGGGAAAGATGTAACTCTGTGAGATGCATTAACAGAACACAGAGCAGTTTCTCAGAAAGCTTCTTTCCAGTTTTGAACGGAAGATATTTTCTTTTTCAGCATAGCCCTCTATGGGCTTCCAAATATCGCTTTGCCAATTCCACAAGAACAGCCTTAGCGAAAGGCTTCTTGAAGGGAAAGATGTAACTCTGTGAGATGAATTAACAGAACACAGAGCAGTTTCTCAGAAAGCTTCTTTCCAGTTTTGAACGGAAGATATTTCCTTTTTCACCATAGCCCTCTATGGGCTTCCAAATATATCTTTGCCAATTCCACAAGAACAGCCTTAGCGAAAGGCATCTTGAAGGGAAAGATGTAACTCTGTGAGATGAATTAACAGAACACAGAGCAGTTTCTCAGAAAGCTTGTTTCCAGTTTTGAACGGAAGATATTTCCTTTCTCACCATAGCCCTCTATGGGCATCCAAATATCCCTTTGCCAATTCCACAAGAACAGCCTTAGCGAAAGGCTTCTTGAAGGGAAAGATGTAACTCTGTGAGATGAATTAACAGAACACAGAGCAGTTTCTCAGAAAGCTTCTTTCCAGTTTTGAACGGAAGATATTTCCTTTTTCACCATAGCCCTCTATGGGCTTCCAAATATCCCTTTGCCAATTCCACAAGAACAGCCTTAGCGAAAGGCTTCTTGAAGGGAAAGATGTAACTCTGTGAGATGAATTAACAGAACACAGAGCAGTTTCTCAGAAAGCTTCTTTCCAGTTTTGAACGGAAGATATTTCCTTTTTCACCATAGCCCTCTATGGGCTTCCAAATATCCCTTTGCCAATTCCACAAGAACAGCCTTAGCGAAAGGCTTCTTGAAGGGAAAGATGTAACTCTGTGAGATGAATTAACAGAACACAGAGCAGTTTCTCAGAAAGCTTCTTTCCAGTTTTGAACGGAAGATATTTCCTTTTTCACCATAGCCCTCTATGGGCTTCCAAATCTCCCTTTGCCAATTCCACAAGAACAGCCTTAGCGAAAGGCTTCTTGAAGGGAAAGATGTAACTCTGTGAGATGAATTAACAGAACACAGAGCAGTTTCTCAGAAAGCTTCTTTCCAGTTTTGAACGGAAGATATTTAATTTTTCACCATAGCCCCCTATGCGCTTCCAAATCTCCCTTTGCCAATTCCACAAGAACAGCCTTAGCGAAAGGCTTCTTGAAGGGAAAGATGTAACTCTGTGAGATGAATTAACAGAACACAGAGCAGTTTCTCAGAAAGCTTCTTTCCAGTTTTGAACGGAAGATATTTCCTTTTTCACCATAGCCCTCTATGGGCTTCCAAATATCCCTTTGCCAATTCCACAAGAACAGCCTTAGCGAAAGGCTTCTTGAAGGGAAAGATGTAACTCTGTGAGATGAATTAACAGAACACAGAGCAGTTTCTCAGAAAGCTTCTTTCCAGTTTTGAACGGAAGATATTTCCTTTTTCACCATAGCCCTCTATGGGCTTCCAAATATCCCTTTGCCAATTCCACAAGAACAGCCTTAGCGAAAGGCTTCTTGAAGGGAAAGATGTAACTCTGTGAGATGAATTAACAGAACACAGAGCAGTTTCTCAGAAAGCTTCTTTCCAGTTTTGAACGGAAGATATTTCCTTTTTCACCATAGCCCTCTATGGGCTTCCAAATATCTCTTTGCCAATTCCACAAGAACAGCCTTAGCGAAAGGCTTCTTGAAGGGAAAGATGTAACTCTGTGAGATGAATTAACAGAACACAGAGCAGTTTCTCAGAAAGCTTCTTTCCAGTTTTGAACGGAAGATATTTCCTTTTTCACCATAGCCCTCTATGGGCTTCCAAATATCCCTTTGCCAATTCCACAAGAACAGCCTTAGAGAAAGGCTTCTTGAAGGGAAAGATGTAACTCTGTGAGATGAATTAACAGAACACAGAGCAGTTTCTCAGAAAGCTTCTTTCCAGGTTTGAACGGAAGATATTTCCTTTTTCACAATAGCCCTCTATGGGCTTCCAAATATCTCTTTGCCAATTCCACAAGAACAGCCTTAGCGAAAGGCTTCTTGAAGGGAAAGATGTAACTCTGCGAGATGAATTAACAGAACACAGAGCAGTTTCTCAGAAAGCTTCTTTCCAGTTTTGAACGGAAGATATTTCCTTTTTCACCATAGCCGTCTATGGGCTTCCAAATATCCCTTTTCGAATTCCACAAGAACAGCCTTAGCGAAAGACTTCTTGAAGGCAAAGATGTAACTCTGTGAGTTGAATTGACAGAACACAGAGCAGTTTCTCAGAAAGCTTCTTTCCAGTTTTGAACGGAAGATATTTCCTTTTTCACCATAGCCCTCTATGGGCTTCCAAATATCCCTTTGCCAATTCCACAAGAACAGCCTTAGCGAAAGGCTTCTTGAAGGGAAAGATGTAACTCTGTGAGATGAATTAACAGAACACAGAGCAGTTTCTCAGAAAGCTTCTTTCCAGTTTTGAACGGAAGATATTTCCTTTTTCACCATAGCCCTCTATGGGCTTCCAAATATCCCTTTGCCAATTCCACAAGAACAACCTTAGCGAAAGGCTTCTTGAAGGGAAAGATGTAACTCTGTGAGATGAATTAACAGAACACAGAGCAGTTTCTCAGAAAGCTTCTTTCCAGTTTTGAACGGAAGGTATTTCCTTTTTCACCATAGCCCTCTATGGGCTTCCAAATATCCCTTTGCCAATTCCACAAGAACAGCCTTAGCGAAAGGCTTCTTGAAGGGAAAGATGTAACTCTGTGAGATGAATTAACAGAACACAGAGCAGTTTCTCAGAAAGCTTCTTTCCAGTTTTGAACGGAAGATATTTCCTTTTTCACCATAGCCCTCTATGGGCTTCCAAATATCCCTTTGCCAATTCCACAAGAACAGCCTTAGCGAAAGGCATCTTGAAGGGAAAGATGTAACTCTGTGAGATGAATTAACAGAACACAGAGCAGTTTCTCAGAAAGCTTCTTTCCAGTTTTGAACGGAAAATATTTCCTTTTTCACCATAGCCCTCTATGGGCTTCCAAATATCCCTTTGCCAATTCCACAAGAACAGTCTTAGCGAAAGGCTTCTTGAAGGGAAAGATGTAACTCTATGAGATGAATTAACAGAACACAGAGCAGTTTCTCAGAAAGCTTCTTTCCAGTTTTGAACGGAAGATATTTCCTTTTTCACCATAGCCCTCTATGGGCTTCCAAATATCCCTTTGCCAATTCCACAAGAACAGCCTTAGCGAAAGGCTTCTTGAAGGGAAAGATGTAACTCTGTGAGATGAATTAACAGAACACAGAGCAGTTTCTCAGAAAGCTTCTTTCCAGTTTTGAACGGAAGATATTTCCTTTTTCACCATAGCCCTCTATGGGCTTCCAAATATCCCTTTGCCAATTCCACAAGAACAGCCTTAGCGAAAGGCTTCTTGAAGGTAAAGATGTAACTCTGTGAGATGAATTAACAGATCACAGAGCAGATTCTCAGAAAGCTTCTTTCCAGTTTTGAACGGAAGATATTTCCTTTTTCACCATAGCCCTCTATGGGCTTCCAAATATCCCTTTGCCAATTCCACAAGAACAGCCTTAGCGAAAGCCTTCTTGAAGGGAAAGATGTAACTCTGTGAGATGAATTAACAGAACACAGAGCAGTTTCTCAGAAAGCTTCTTTCCAGTTTTGAACGGAAGATATTTTCTTTTTCACCATAGCCCTCTATGGGCTTCCAAATATCCCTTTGCCAATTCCACAAGAACAGCCTTAGCGAAAGGCTTCTTGAAGGGAAAGATGTAACTCTGTGAGATGAATTAACAGAACACAGAGCAGTTTCTCAGAAAGCTTCTTTCCAGTTTTGAACGGAAGATATTTCCTTTTTCACCATAGCCCTCTATGGGCTTCCAAATATCCCTTTGCCAATTCCACAAGAACAGTCTTAGCGAAAGGCTTCTTGAAGGGAAAGATGTAACACTGTGAGATGAATTAACAGAACACAGAGCAGTTTCTCAGAAAGCTTCTTTCCAGTTTTGAACGGAAGATATTTCCTTTTTCACCATAGCCCTCTATGGGCTTCCAAATATCCCTTTGCCAATTCTACAAGAACAGCATTAGCGAAAGGCTTCTTGAAGGGAAAGATGTAACTCTGTGAGATGAATTAACAGAACACAGAGCAGTTTCTCAGAAAGCTTCTTTCCAGTTTTGAACGGAAGATATTTCCTTTTTCACCATAGCCGTCTATGGGCTTCCAAATATGCCTTTGCCAATTCCACAAGAACAGCCTTAGCGAAAGGCTTCTTGAAGGGAAAGATGTAACTCTGTGAGATGAATTAACAGAACACAGAGCAGTTTCTCAGAAAGCTTCTTTCCAGTTTTGAACGGAAGATATTTCCTTTTTCACCATAGCCCTCTATGGGCTTCCAAATATCCCTTTGCCAATTCCACAAGAACAGCCTTAGCGAAAGGCTTCTTGAAGGGAAAGATGTAACTCTGTGAGATGAATTAACAGAACACAGAGCAGTTTCTCAGAAAGCTTCTTTCCAGTTTTGAAGGGAAGATATTTCCTTTTTCACCATAGCCCCCTATGGGCTTCCAAATATCCCTTTGCCAATTCCACAAGAACAGCCTTAGCGAAAGGCTTCTTGAAGGGAAAGATGTAACTCTATGAGATGAATTAACAGAACACAGAGCAGTTTCTCAGAAAGCTTCTTTCCAGTTTTGAACGGAAGATATTTCCTTTTTCACCATAGCCCTCTATGGGCTTCCAAATATCCCTTTGCCAATTCCACAAGAACAGCCTTAGCGAAAGGCTTCTTGAAGGGAAAGATGTAACTCTGTGAGATGAATTAACAGAACACAGAGCAGTTTCTCAGAAAGCTTCTTTCCAGTTTTGAACGGAAGATATTTCCTTTTTCACCATAGCCCTCTAAGGGCTTCCAAATATCCCTTTGCCAATTCCACAAGAACAGCCTTAGCGAAAGGCTTCTTGAAGGGAAAGATGTAACTCTGTGAGATGAATTAACAGAACACAGAGCAGTTTCTCAGAAAGCTTCTTTCCAGTTTTGAACGGAAGATATTTCCTTTTTCACCATAGCCCTCTATGGGCTTCCAAATATCCCTTTGCCAATTCCACAAGAACAGCCTTAGCGAAAGGCTTCTTGAAGGGAAAGATGTAACTCTGTGAGATGAATTAACAGATCACAGAGCAGTTTCTCAGAAAGCTTCTTTCCAGTTTTGAACGGAAGGTATTTCCTTTTTCACCATAGCCATCTATGGGCTTCCAAATATCCCTTTGCCAATTCCACAAGAACAGCCTTAGCGAAAGGCTTCTTGAAGGGAAAGATGTAACTCTGTGAGATGAATTAAAAGAACACAGAGCAGTTTCCCAGAAAGCTTCTTTCCAGTTTTGAACGGAAGATATATCCTTTTTCACCATAGCCCTCTATGGGCTTCCAAATATCCCTTTGCCAATTCCACAAGAACAGCCTTAGCGAAAGGCTTCTTGAAGGGAAAGATGTAACTCTGTGAGATGAATTAACAGAACACAGAGCAGTTTCTCAGAAAGCTTCTTTCCAGTTTTGAACGGCAGATATTTCCTTTTTCACCATAGCCCTCTATGGGCTTCCAAATATCCCTTTGCCAATTCCACAAGAACAACTTTAGCGAAAGGCTTCTTGAAGGGAAAGATGTAACTCTGTGAGATGAATTAACAGAACACAGAGCAGTTTCTCAGAAAGCTTCTTTCCAGTTTTGAACGGAAGGTATTTCCTTTTTCACCATAGCCCTCTATGGGCTTCCAAATATCCCTTTGCCAATTCCACAAGAACAGCCTTAGCGAAAGGCTTCTTGAAGGGAAAGATGTAACTCTGTGAGATGAATTAACAGAACACAGAGCAGTTTCTCAGAAAGCTTCTTTCCAGTTTTGAACGGAAGATATTTCCTTTTTCACCATAGCCCTCTATGGGCTTCCAAATATCCCTGTGCCAATTCCACAAGAACAGCCTTAGCGAAAGGCATCTTGAAGGGAAAGATGTAACTCTGTGAGATGAATTAACAGAACACAGAGCAGTTTCTCAGAAAGCTTCTTTCCTGTTTTGAACGGAAGAGATTTCCTTTTTCACTATAGCCCTCTATGGGCTTCCAAATATCCCTTTGCCAATTCCACAAGAACAGCCTTAGCGAAAGGCTTCTTGAAGGGAAAGATGTAACTCTGTGAGATGAATTAACAGAACACAGAGCAGTTTCTCAGAAAGCTTCTTTCCAGTTTTGAACGGAAGATATTTCCTTTCTCACCATAGCCCTCTATGGGCTTCCAAATATCCCTTTGCCAATTCCACAAGAACAGCCTTAGCGAAAGGCTTCTTGAAGGGAAAGATGTAACTCTGTGAGATGAATTAACAGAACACAAAGCAGTTTCTCAGAAAGCTTCTTTCCAGTTTTGAACGGAAGATATTTCCTTTTTCACCATAGCCCTCTATGGGCTTCCAAATATCCCTTTGCCAATTCCACAAGAACAGCCTTAGCGAAAGGCTTCTTGAAGGGAAAGATGTAACTCTGTGAGATGAATTAACAGATCACAGAGCAGTTTCTCAGAAAGCTTCTTTCCAGTTTTGAACGGAAGATATTTCCTTTTTCACCATAGCCCTCTATGGGCTTCCAAATATCCCTTTGCCAATTCCACAAGAACAGCCTTAGCGAAAGGCTTCTTGAAGGGAAAGATGTAACTCTGTGAGATGAATTAACAGAACACAGAGCAGTTTCTCAGAAAGCTTCTTTCCAGTTTTGAACGGAAGATATTTTCTTTTTCACCATAGCCCTCTATGGGCTTCCAAATATCCCTTTGCCAATTCCACAAGAACAGCCTTAGCGAAAGGCTTCTTGAAGGGAAAGATGTAACTCTGTGAGATGAATTAACAGAACACAGAGCAGTTTCTCAGAAAGCTTCTTTCTAGTTTTGAACGGAAGATATTTCCTTTTTCACCATAGCCCTCTATGGGCTTCCAAATATCCCTTTGCCAATTCCACAAGAACAGTCTTAGCGAAAGGCTTCTTGAAGGGAAAGATGTAACACTGTGAGATGAATTAACAGAACACAGAGCAGTTTCTCAGAAAGCTTCTTTCCAGTTTTGAACGGAAGATATTTCCTTTTTCAGCATAGCCCTCTATGGGCTTCCAAATATCCCTTTGCCAATTCCACAAGAACAGCCTTAGAGAAAGGCTTCTTGAAGGGAAAGATGTAACTCTGTGAGATGAATTAACAGAACACAGAGTAGTTTCTCAGAAAGCTTCTTTCCAGTTTTGAACGGAAGATATTTCCTTTTTCACAATAGCCCTCTATGGGCTTCCAAATATCCCTTTGCCAATTCCACAAGAACAGCCTTAGCGAAAGGCTTCTTGAAGGGAAAGATGTAACTCTGTGAGATGAATTAACAGAACACAGAGCAGTTTCTCAGAAAGCTTCTTTCCAGTTTTGAACGGAAGGTATTTCCTTTTTCATCATAGACCTCTATGGGCTTCCAAAAATCCCTTTGCCAATACCACAAGAACAGCCTTAGCGAAAGGCTTCTTGAAGGGAAAGATGTAACTCTGTGAGATGAATTAACAGAACACAGAGCAGTTTCTCAGAAAGCTTCTTTCCAGTTTTGAACGGAAGATATTTCCTTTTTCACCATAGCCCTCTATGGGCTTCCAAATATCCCTTTGCCAATTCCACAAGAACAGCCTTAGCGAAAGGCTTCTTGAAGGGAAAGATGTAACTCTGTGAGATGAATTAACAGAACACACAGCAGTTTCTCAGAAAGCTTCTTTCCAGTTTTGAACGGAAGATATTTCCTTTTTCACCATAGCCCTCTATGGGCTTCCAAATATCCCTTTGCCAATTCCACAAGAACAGCCTTAGCGAAAGGCTTCTTGAAGGGAAAGATGTAACTCTGTGAGATGAATTAACAGAACACAGAGCAGTTTCTCAGAAAGCTTCTTTCCAATTTTGAACGGAAGATATTTCCTTTTTCACCATAGCCCTCTATGGGCTTCCAAATATCCCTTTGCCAATTCCACAAGAACAGTCTTAGCGAAAGGCTTCTTGAAGGGAAAGATGTAACTCTGTGAGATGAATTAACAGAACACAGAGCAGTTTCTCAGAAAGCTTCTTTCCAGTTTTGAACGGAAGGTATTTCCTTTTTCACCATAGCCCTCTATGGGCTTCCAAATATCCCTTTGCCAATTCCACAAGAACAGTCTTAGCGAAAGGCTTCTTGAAGGGAAAGATGTAACTCTGTGAGATGAATTAACAGAACACAGAGCAGTATCTCAGAAAGCTTCTTTTCAGTTTTGAACGGAAGATATTTCCTTTTTCACCATAGCACTCTATGGGCTTCCAAATATCCCTTTGCCAATTCCACAAGAACAGCCTTAGCGAAAGGCTTCTTGAAGGGAAGATGTAACTCTGTGAGATGAATTAACAGAACACAGAGCAGTTTCTCAGAAAGCTTTTTTCCAGTTTTGAACGGAAGATATTTCCTTTTTCACCATAGCCCTCTATGGGCTTCCAAATATCCCTTTGCCAATTGCCCAAGAACAGCCTTAGTAAAAGGCTTCTTGAAGGGAAATATGTAACTCTGTGAGATGAATTAACAGAACACAGAGCAGTTTCTCAGAAAGCTTCTTTCCAGTTTTGAACGGAAGATATTTCCTTTTTCACCATAGACCTCTATGGGCTTCCAAATATCCCTTTGCCAATTCCACAAGAACAGCCTTAGCGAAAGGCTTCTTGAAGGGAAAGATGTAACTCTGTGAGATGAATTAACAGAACACACAGCAGTTTCTCAGAAAGCTTCTTTCCAATTTTGAACGGAAGATATTTCCTTTTTCACCATAGCCCTCTATGGGCTTCCAAATATCCCTTTGCCAATTCCACAAGAACAGCCTTAGCGAAAGGCTTCTTGAAGGGAAAGATGTAACTCTGTGAGATGAATTAACAGAACACAGAGCAGTTTCTCAGAAAGCTTCTTTCCAGTTTTGAACGGAAGATATTTCCTTTTTCACCATAGCCCTCTATGGGCTTCCAAATATCCCTTTGCCAATTCCACAAGAACAGCCTTAGCGAAAGGCTTCTTGAAGGGAAAGATGTAACTCTGTGAGATGAATTAACAGAACACAGAGCAGTTTCTCAGAAAGCTTCTTTCCAGTTTTGAACGGAAGATATTTACTTTTTCACCATAGCCCTCTATGGGCTTCCAAATATCCCTTTGCCAATTCCACAAGAACAGCCTTAGCGAAAGGCTTCTTGAAGGGAAAGATGTAACTCTGTGAGATGAATTAACAGAACACAGAGCAGTTTCTCAGAAAGCTTCTTTCCAGTTTTGAAGGGAAGATATTTCCTTTTTCACCATAGCCCTCTATGGGCTTCCAAATATCCCTTTGCCAATTCCACAAGAACAGCCTTATCGAAAGGCTTCTTGAAGTTAAAGATGTAACTCTGTGAGATGAATTAACAGATCACAGAGCAGTTTCTCAGAAAGCTTCTTTCCAGTTTTGAACGGAAGATATTTCCTTTTTCACCATAGCCCTCTATGGGCTTCCAAATATCCCTTTGCCAATTCCACAAGAATAGCCTTAGCGAAAGGTTTCTTGAAGGGAAAGATGTAACTCTGTGAGATGAATTAACAGAACACAGAGCAGTTTCTCAGAAAGCTTCTTTCCAGTTTTGAACGGAAGATATTTTCTTTTTCACCATAGCCCTCTATGGGCTTCCAAATATCCCTTTGCCAATTCCACAAGAACAGCCTTAGCGAAAGGCTTCTTGAAGGGAAAGATGTAACCCTGTGAGATGAATTAACAGAACACAGAGCAGATTCTCAGAAAGCTTCTTTCCAGTTTTGAACGGAAGATATTTCCTTTTTTCACCATAGCCCTCTATGGGCTTCCAAATATCCCTTTGCCAATTCCACAAGAACAGTCTTAGCGAAAGGCTTCTTGAAGGGAAAGATGTAACACTGTGAGATGAATTAACAGAACACAGAGCAGTTTCTCAGAAAGCTTCTTTCCAGTTTTGAACGGAAGATATTTCCTTTTTCACCATAGCCCTCTATGGGCTTCCAAATATCCCTTTGCCAATTCTACAAGAACAGCATTAGCGAAAGGCTTCTTGAAGGGAAAGATGTAACTCTGTGAGATGAATTAACAGAACACAGAGCAGTTTCTCAGAAAGCTTCTTTCCAGTTTTGAACGGAAGATATTTCCTTTTTCACCATAGCCGTCTATGGGCTTCCAAATATCCCTTTGCCAATTCCACAAGAACAGCCTTAGCGAAAGGCTTCTTGAAGGGAAAGATGTAACTCTGTGAGATGAATTAACAGAACACAGAGCAGTTTCTCAGAAAGCTTCTTTCCAGTTTTGAACGGAAGATATATCCTTTTTCACCATAGCCCTCTATGGGCTTCCAAATATCCCTTTGCCAATTCCACAAGAACAGTCTTAGCGAAAGGCTTCTTGAAGGGAAAGATGTAACTCTGTGAGATGAATTAACAGAACACAGAGCAGTTTCTCAGAAAGCTTCTTTCCAGTTTTGAACGGAAGATATTTCCTTTTTCACCATAGCCCTCTATGGGCTTCCAAATATCCCTTTGCCAATTCCACAAGAACAGCCTTACCGAAAGGCATCTTGAAGGGAAAGATGTAACTCTGTGAGATGAATTAACAGAACACAGAGCAGTTTCTCAGAAAGCTTCTTTCCAGTTTTGAACGGAAGATATTTCCTTTTTCACCATAGCCCTCTATGGGCTTCCAAATATCCCTTTGACAATTCCACAAGAACAGCCTTAGCGAAAGGCTTCTTGAAGGGAAAGATGTAACTCTGTGAGATGAATTAACAGAACACAGAGCAGTTTCTCAGAAAGCTTCTTTCCAGTTTTGAACGGAAGATATTTCCTTTTTCACCATAGGCCTCTATGGGCTTCCAAATATCCCTTTGCCAATTCCACAAGAACAGCCTTAGCGAAAGGCTTCTTGAAGGTAAAGATGTAACTCTGTGGGATGAATTAACAGAACACAGTGCAGTTTCTCAGAAAGCTTCTTTCCAGTTTTGAACGGAAGATATTTCCTTTTTCACCATTGCCCTCTATGGGCTTCCAAATATCCCTTTGCCAATTCCACAAGAACAGCCTTAGCGAAAGGCTTCTTGAAGGGAAAGATGTAACTCTGTGAGATGAATTAACAGATCACAGAGCAGTTTCTCAGAAAGCTTCTTTCCAGTTTTGAACGGAAGATATTTTCTTTTTCACCATAGCCCTCTATGGGCTTCCAAATATCCCTTTGCCAATTCCACAAGAACAGCCTTAGCGAAAGGCTTCTTGAAGGGAAAGATGTAACTCTGTGAGATGAATTAACAGAACACAGAGCAGTTTCTCAGAAAGCTTCTTTCCAGTTATGAACGGAAGATATTTTCTTTTTCACCATAGCCCTCTATGGGCTTCCAAATATCCCTTTGCCAATTCCACAAGAACAGCCTTAGCGAAAGGCTTCTTGAAGGGAAAGATGTAACTCTGTGAGATGAATTAACAGAACACAGAGCAGTTTCTCAGAAAGCTTCTTTCCAGTTTTGAAGGGAAGATATTTCCTTTTTCACCATAGCCCTCTATGGGCTTCCAAATATCCCTTTGCCAATTCCACAAGAACAGTCTTAGCGAAAGGCTTCTTGAAGGGAAAGATGTAACACTGTGAGATGAATTAACAGAACACAGAGCAGTTTCTCAGAAAGCTTCTTTCCAGTTTTGAACGGAAGATATTTCCTTTTTCACCACAGCCCTCTATGGGCTTCCAAATATCCCTTTGTCAATTCCACAAGAACAGCCTTAGCGAAAGGCTTCTTGCAGGGAAAGATGTAACTCTGTGAGATGAATTAACAGAACACAGAGCAGTTTCTCAGAAAGCTTCTTTCCAGTTTTGAACGGAAGATATTTCCTTTTTCACCACAGCCCTCTATGGGCTTCCAAATATCCCTTTGCCAATTCCACAAGAACAGCCTTAGCGAAAGGCTTCTTGAAGGGAAAGATGTAACACTGTGAGATGAATTAACAGAACACAGAGCAGTTTCTCAGAAAGCTTCTTTCCAGTTTTGAACGGAAGATATTTCCTTTTTCACCATAGCCCTCTATGGGCTTCCAAATATCCCTTTGCCAATTCCACAAGAACAGCCTTAGCGAAAGGCTTCTTGAAGGGAAAGATGTAACTCTGTGAGATGAATTAAAAGAACAGAGAGCAGTTTCTCAGAAAGCTTCTTTCCAGTTTTGAACGGAAGATATTTCCTTTTTCACCATAGCCCTCTATGGGCTTCCAAATATCCCTTTGCCAATTCCACAAGAACAGCCTTAGCGAAAGGCTTCTTGAAGGGAAAGATGTAACTCTGTGAGATGAATTAACAGAACACAGAGCAGTTTCTCAGAAAGCTTCTTTCCAGTTTTGAACGGAAGATATTTCCTTTTTCACCATAGCCCTCTATGGGCTTCCAAATATCCCTTTGCCAATTCCACAAGAACAGCCTTAGCGAAAGGCTTCTTGAAGGTAAAGATGTAACTCTGTGAGATGAATTAACAGAACACAGTGCAGTTTCTCAGAAAGCTTCTTTCTAGTTTTGAACGGAAGATATTTCCTTTTTCACCATTGCCCTCTATGGGCTTCCAAATATCCCTTTGCCAATTCCACAAGAACAGCCTTAGCGAAAGGCTTCTTGAAGGGAAAGATGTAACTCTGTGAGATGAATTAACAGATCACAGAGCAGTTTCTCAGAAAGCTTCTTTCCAGTTTTGAACGGAAGATATTTCCTTTTTCACCATAGCCCTCTATGGGCTTCCAAATATCCCTTTGCCAATTCCACAAGAACAGCCTTAGCGAAAGGCTTCTTGAAGGGAAAGATGTAACTCTGTGAGATGAATTAACAGAACACAGAGCAGTTTCTCAGAAAGCTTCTTTCCAGTTTTGAACGGAAGATATTTTCTTTTTCACCATAGCCCTCTATGGGCTTCCAAATATCCCTTTGCCAATTCCACAAGAACAGCCTTAGCGAAAGGCTTCTTGAAGGGAAAGATGTAACTCTGTGAGATGAATTAACAGAACACAGAGCAGTTTCTCAGAAAGCTTCTTTCCAGTTTTGAAGGGAAGATATTTCCTTTTTCACCATAGCCCTCTATGGGCTTCCAAATATCGCTTTGCCAATTCCACAAGAACAGTCTTAGCGAAAGGCTTCTTGAAGGGAAAGATGTAACACTGTGAGATGAATTAACAGAACACAGAGCAGTTTCTCAGAAAGCTTCTTTCCAGTTTTGAACGGAAGATATTTCCTTTTTCACCATAGCCCTCTATGGGCTTCCAAATATCCCTTTGCCAATTCCACAAGAACAGCCTTAGCGAAAGGCTTCTTGAAGGGAAAGATGTAACTCTGTGAGATGAATTAACAGAACACAGAGCAGTTTCTCAGAAAGCTTCTTTCCAGTTTTGAACGGAAGATATTTCCTTTTTCACCATAGCCCTCTATGGGCTTCCAAATATCCCTTTGCCAATTCCACAAGAACAGCCTTAACGAAAGGCTTCTTGCAGGGAAAGATGTAACTCTGTGAGATGAATTAACAGAACACAGAGCAGTTTCTCAGAAAGCTTCTTTCCAGTTTTGAACGGAAGATATTTCCTTTTTCACCATAGCCGTCTATGGGCTTCCAAATATCCCTTTGCCAATTCCACAAGAACAGCCTTAGCGAAAGGCTTCTTGAAGGGAAAGATGTAACTCTGTGAGATGAATTAACAGAACACAGAGCAGTTTCTCAGAAAGCTTCTTTCCAGTTTTGAACGGAAGATATTTCCTTTTTCACCATAGCCCTCTATGGGCTTCCAAATATCCCTTTGCCAATTCCACAAGAACAGTCTTAGCGAAAGGCTTCTTGAAGGGAAAGATGTAACTCTGTGAGATGAATTAACAGAACACAGAGCAGTTTCTCAGAAAGCTTCTTTCCAGTTTTGAACGGAAGATATTTCCTTTTTCACCATAGCCCTCTATGGGCTTCCAAATATCCCTTTGCCAATTCCACAAGAACAGCCTTAGCGAAAGGCTTCTTGAAGGGAAAGATGTAACTCTGTGAGATGAATTAACAGAACACAGAGCAGTTTCTCAGAAAGCTTCTTTCCAGTTTTGAACGGAAGATATTTCCTTTTTCACCATAGCCCTCTATGGGCTTCCAAATATCCCTTTGCCAATTCCACAAGAACAGCCTTAGCGAAAGGCTTCTTGAAGGGAAAGATGTAACTCTGTGAGATGAATTAACAGAACACAGAGCAGTTTCTCAGAAAGCTTCTTTCCAGTTTTGAACGGAAGATATTTCCTTTTTCACCATAGCCCTCTATGGGCTTCCAAATATCCCTTTGCCAATTCCACAAGAACAGCCTTAGCGAAAGGCTTCTTGAAGGTAAAGATGTAACTCTGTGAGATGAATTAACAGATCACAGAGCAGATTCTCAGAAAGCTTCTTTCCAGTTTTGAACGGAAGATATTTCCTTTTTCACCATAGCCCTCTATGGGCTTCCAAATATCCCTTTGCCAATTCCACAAGAACAGCCTTAGCGAAAGCCTTCTTGAAGGGAAAGATGTAACTCTGTGAGATGAATTAACAGAACACAGAGCAGTTTCTCAGAAAGCTTCTTTCCAGTTTTGAACGGAAGATATTTTCTTTTTCACCATAGCCCTCTATGGGCTTCCAAATATCCCTTTGCCAATTTCACAAGAACAGCCTTAGCGAAAGGCTTCTTGAAGGGAAAGATGTAACTCTGTGAGATGAATTAACAGAACACAGAGCAGTTTCTCAGAAAGCTTCTTTCCAGTTTTGAAGGGAAGATATTTCCTTTTTCACCATAGCCCTCTATGGGCTTCCAAATATCCCTTTGCCAATTCCACAAGAACAGTCTTAGCGAAAGGCTTCTTGAAGGGAAAGATGTATCACTGTGAGATGAATTAACAGAACACAGAGCAGTTTCTCAGAAAGCTTCTTTCCAGTTTTGAACGGAAGATATTTCCTTTTTCACCATAGCCCTCTATGGGCTTCCAAATATCCCTTTGCCAATTCTACAAGAACAGCATTAGCGAAAGGCTTCTTGAAGGGAAAGATGTAACTCTGTGAGATGAATTAACAGAACACAGAGCAGTTTCTCAGAAAGCTTCTTTCCAGTTTTGAACGGAAGATATTTCCTTTTTCACCATAGCCGTCTATGGGCTTCCAAATATGCCTTTGCCAATTCCACAAGAACAGCCTTAGCGAAAGGCTTCTTGAAGGGAAAGATGTAACTCTGTGAGATGAATTAACAGAACACAGAGCAGTTTCTCAGAAAGCTTCTTTCCAGTTTTGAACGGAAGATATTTCCTTTTTCACCATAGCCCTCTATGGGCTTCCAAATATCCCTTTGCCAATTCCACAAGAACAGCCTTAGCGAAAGGCTTCTTGAAGGGAAAGATGTAACTCTGTGAGATGAATTAAGAGAACACAGAGCAGTTTCTCAGAAAGCTTCTTTCCAGTTTTGAAGGGAAGATATTTCCTTTTTCACCATAGCCCCCTATGGGCTTCCAAATATCCCTTTGCCAATTCCACAAGAACAGCCTTAGCGAAAGGCTTCTTGAAGGGAAAGATGTAACTCTATGAGATGAATTAACAGAACACAGAGCAGTTTCTCAGAAAGCTTCTTTCCAGTTTTGAACGGAAGATATTTCCTTTTTCACCATAGCCCTCTATGGGCTTCCAAATATCCCTTTGCCAATTCCACAAGAACAGCCTTAGCGAAAGGCTTCTTGAAGGGAAAGATGTAACTCTGTGAGATGAATTAACAGAACACAGAGCAGTTTCTCAGAAAGCTTCTTTCCAGTTTTGAACGGAAGATATTTCCTTTTTCACCATAGCCCTCTAAGGGCTTCCAAATATCCCTTTGCCAATTCCACAAGAACAGCCTTAGCGAAAGGCTTCTTGAAGGGAAAGATGTAACTCTGTGAGATGAATTAACAGAACACAGAGCAGTTTCTCAGAAAGCTTCTTTCCAGTTTTGAACGGAAGATATTTCCTTTTTCACCATAGCCCTCTATGGGCTTCCAAATATCCCTTTGCCAATTCCACAAGAACAGCCTTAGCGAAAGGCTTCTTGAAGGGAAAGATGTAACTCTGTGAGATGAATTAACAGATCACAGAGCAGTTTCTCAGAAAGCTTCTTTCCAGTTTTGAACGGAAGGTATTTCCTTTTTCACCATAGCCATCTATGGGCTTCCAAATATCCCTTTGCCAATTCCACAAGAACAGCCTTAGCGAAAGGCTTCTTGAAGGGAAAGATGTAACTCTGTGAGATGAATTAAAAGAACACAGAGCAGTTTCCCAGAAAGCTTCTTTCCAGTTTTGAACGGAAGATATATACTTTTTCACCATAGCCCTCTATGGGCTTCCAAATATCCCTTTGCCAATTCTACAAGAACAGCCTTAGCGAAAGGCTTCTTGAAGGGAAAGATGTAACTCTGTGAGATGAATTAACAGAACACAGAGCAGTTTCTCAGAAAGCTTCTTTCCAGTTTTGAACGGAAGATATTTCCTTTTTCACCATAGCCCTCTATGGGCTTCCAAATATCCCTTTGCCAATTCCACAAGAACAACTTTAGCGAAAGGCTTCTTGAAGGGAAAGATGTAACTCTGTGAGATGAATTAACAGAACACAGAGCAGTTTCTCAGAAAGCTTCTTTCCAGTTTTGAACGGAAGGTATTTCCTTTTTCACCATAGCCCTCTATGGGCTTCCAAATATCCCTTTGCCAATTCCACAAGAACAGCCTTAGCGAAAGGCTTCTTCAAGGGAAAGATGTAACTCTGTGAGATGAATTAACAGAACACAGAGCAGTTTCTCAGAAAGCTTCTTTCCAGTTTTGAACGGAAGATATTTCCTTTTTCACCATAGCCCTCTATGGGCTTCCAAATATCCCTGTGCCAATTCCACAAGAACAGCCTTAGCGAAAGGCATCTTGAAGGGAAAGATGTAACTCTGTGAGATGAATTAACAGAACACAGAGCAGTTTCTCAGAAAGCTTCTTTCCTGTTTTGAACGGAAGATATTTCCTTTTTCACTATAGCCCTCTATGGGCTTCCAAATATCCCTTTGCCAATTCCACAAGAACAGCCTTAGCGAAAGGCTTCTTGAAGGGAAAGATGTAACTCTGTGAGATGAATTAACAGAACACAGAGCAGTTTCTCAGAAAGCTTCTTTCCAGTTTTGAACGGAAGATATTTCCTTTCTCACCATAGCCCTCTATGGGCTTCCAAATATCCCTTTGCCAATTCCACAAGAACAGCCTTAGCGAAAGGCTTCTTGAAGGGAAAGATGTAACTCTGTGAGATGAATTAACAGAACACAAAGCAGTTTCTCAGAAAGCTTCTTTCCAGTTTTGAACGGAAGATATTTCCTTTTTCACCATAGCCCTCTATGGGCTTCCAAATATCCCTTTGCCAATTCCACAAGAACAGCCTTAGCGAAAGGCTTCTTGAAGGGAAAGATGTAACTCTGTGAGATGAATTAACAGATCACAGAGCAGTTTCTCAGAAAGCTTCTTTCCAGTTTTGAACGGAAGATATTTCCTTTTTCACCATAGCCCTCTATGGGCTTCCAAATATCCCTTTGCCAATTCCACAAGAACAGCCTTAGCGAAAGGCTTCTTGAAGGGAAAGATGTAACTCTGTGAGATGAATTAACAGAACACAGAGCAGTTTCTCAGAAAGCTTCTTTCCAGTTTTGAACGGAAGATATTTTCTTTTTCACCATAGCCCTCTATGGGCTTCCAAATATCCCTTTGCCAATTCCACAAGAACAGCCTTAGCGAAAGGCTACTTGAAGGGAAAGATGTAACTCTGTGAGATGAATTAACAGGACACCGAGCAGTTTCTCAGAAAGCTTCTTTCTAGTTTTGAACGGAAGATATTTCCTTTTTCACCATAGCCCTCTATGGGCTTCCAAATATCCCTTTGCCAATTCCACAAGAACAGTCTTAGCGAAAGGCTTCTTGAAGGGAAAGATGTAACACTGTGAGATGAATTAACAGAACACAGAGCAGTTTCTCAGAAAGCTTCTTTCCAGTTTTGAACGGAAGATATTTCCTTTTTCACCATAGCCCTCTATGGGCTTCCAAATATCCCTTTGCCAATTCCACAAGAACAGCCTTAGAGAAAGGCTTCTTGAAGGGAAAGATGTAACTCTGTGAGATGAATTAACAGAACACAGAGCAGTTTCTCAGAAAGCTTCTTTCCAGTTTTGAACGGAAGATATTTCCTTTTTCACAATAGCCCTCTATGGGCTTCCAAATATCCCTTTGCCAATTCCACAAGAACAGCCTTAGCGAAAGGCTTCTTGAAGGGAAAGATGTAACTCTGTGAGATGAATTAACAGAACACAGAGCAGTTTCTCAGAAAGCTTCTTTCCAGTTTTGAACGGAAGGTATTTCCTTTTTCATCATAGACCTCTATGGGCTTCCAAAAATCCCTTTGCCAATACCACAAGAACAGCCTTAGCGAAAGGCTTCTTGAAGGGAAAGATGTAACTCTGTGAGATGAATTAACAGAACACAGAGCAGTTTCTCAGAAAGCTTCTTTCCAGTTTTGAACGGAAGATATTTCCTTTTTCACCATAGCCCTCTATGGGCTTCCAAATATCCCTTTGCCAATTCCACAAGAACAGCCTTAGCGAAAGGCTTCTTGAAGGGAAAGATGTAACTCTGTGAGATGAATTAACAGAACACACAGCAGTTTCTCAGAAAGCTTCTTTCCAGTTTTGAACGGAAGATATTTCCTTTTTCACCATAGCCCTCTATGGGCTTCCAAATATCCCTTTGCCAATTCCACAAGAACAGCCTTAGCGAAAGGCTTCTTGAAGGGAAAGATGTAACTCTGTGAGATGAATTAACAGAACACAGAGCAGTTTCTCAGAAAGCTTCTTTCCAATTTTGAACGGAAGATATTTCCTTTTTCACCATAGCCCTCTATGGGCTTCCAAATATCCCTTTGCCAATTCCACAAGAACAGCCTTAGCGAAAGGCTTCTTGAAGGGAAAGATGTAACTCTGTGAGATGAATTAACAGAACACAGAGCAGTTTCTCAGAAAGCTTCTTTCCAGTTTTGAACGGAAGGTATTTCCTTTTTCACCATAGCCCTCTATGGGCTTCCAAATATCCCTTTGCCAATTCCACAAGAACAGTCTTAGCGAAAGGCTTCTTGAAGGGAAAGATGTAACTCTGTGAGATGAATTAACAGAACACAGAGCAGTATCTCAGAAAGCTTCTTTTCAGTTTTGAACGGAAGATATTTCCTTTTTCACCATAGCACTCTATGGGCTTCCAAATATCCCTTTGCCAATTCCACAAGAACAGCCTTAGCGAAAGGCTTCTTGAAGGGAAGATGTAACTCTGTGAGATGAATTAACAGAACACAGAGCAGTTTCTCAGAAAGCTTTTTTCCAGTTTTGAACGGAAGATATTTCCTTTTTCACCATAGCCCTCTATGGGCTTCCAAATATCCCTTTGCCAATTGCCCAAGAACAGCCTTAGTAAAAGGCTTCTTGAAGGGAAATATGTAACTCTGTGAGATGAATTAACAGAACACAGAGCAGTTTCTCAGAAAGCTTCTTTCCAGTTTTGAACGGAAGATATTTCCTTTTTCACCATAGACCTCTATGGGCTTCCAAATATCCCTTTGCCAATTCCACAAGAACAGCCTTAGCGAAAGGCTTCTTGAAGGGAAAGATGTAACTCTGTGAGATGAATTAACAGAACACACAGCAGTTTCTCAGAAAGCTTCTTTCCAATTTTGAACGGAAGATATTTCCTTTTTCACCATAGCCCTCTATGGGCTTCCAAATATCCCTTTGCCAATTCCACAAGAACAGCCTTAGCGAAAGGCTTCTTGAAGGGAAAGATGTAACTCTGTGAGATGAATTAACAGAACACAGAGCAGTTTCTCAGAAAGCTTCTTTCCAGTTTTGAACGGAAGATATTTCCTTTTTCACCATAGCCCTCTATGGGCTTCCAAATATCCCTTTGCCAATTCCACAAGAACAGCCTTAGCGAAAGGCTTCTTGAAGGGAAAGATGTAACTCTGTGAGATGAATTAACAGAACACAGAGCAGTTTCTCAGAAAGCTTCTTTCCAGTTTTGAACGGAAGATATTTTCTTTTTCACCATAGCCCTCTATGGGCTTCCAAATATCCCTTTGCCAATTCCACAAGAACAGCCTTAGCGAAAGGCTTCTTGAAGGGAAAGATGTAACTCTGTGAGATGAATTAACAGAACACAGAGCAGTTTCTCAGAAAGCTTCTTTCTAGTTTTGAACGGAAGATATTTCCTTTTTCACCATAGCCCTCTATGGGCTTCCAAATATCCCTTTGCCAATTCCACAAGAACAGTCTTAGCGAAAGGCTTCTTGAAGGGAAAGATGTAACACTGTGAGATGAATTAACAGAACACAGAGCAGTTTCTCAGAAAGCTTCTTTCCAGTTTTGAACGGAAGATATTTCCTTTTTCACCATAGCCCTCTATGGGCTTCCAAATATCCCTTTGCCAATTCCACAAGAACAGCCTTAGAGAAAGGCTTCTTGAAGGGAAAGATGTAACTCTGTGAGATGAATTAACAGAACACAGAGCAGTTTCTCAGAAAGCTTCTTTCCAGTTTTGAACGGAAGATATTTCCTTTTTCACAATAGCCCTCTATGGGCTTCCAAATATCCCTTTGCCAATTCCACAAGAACAGCCTTAGCGAAAGGCTTCTTGAAGGGAAAGATGTAACTCTGTGAGATGAATTAACAGAACACAGAGCAGTTTCTCAGAAAGCTTCTTTCCAGTTTTGAACGGAAGGTATTTCCTTTTTCATCATAGACCTCTATGGGCTTCCAAAAATCCCTTTGCCAATACCACAAGAACAGCCTTAGCGAAAGGCTTCTTGAAGGGAAAGATGTAACTCTGTGAGATGAATTAACAGAACACAGAGCAGTTTCTCAGAAAGCTTCTTTCCAGTTTTGAACGGAAGATATTTCCTTTTTCACCATAGCCCTCTATGGGCTTCCAAATATCCCTTTGCCAATTCCACAAGAACAGCCTTAGCGAAAGGCTTCTTGAAGGGAAAGATGTAACTCTGTGAGATGAATTAACAGAACACACAGCAGTTTCTCAGAAAGCTTCTTTCCAGTTTTGAACGGAAGATATTTCCTTTTTCACCATAGCCCTCTATGGGCTTCCAAATATCCCTTTGCCAATTCCACAAGAACAGCCTTAGCGAAAGGCTTCTTGAAGGGAAAGATGTAACTCTGTGAGATGAATTAACAGAACACAGAGCAGTTTCTCAGAAAGCTTCTTTCCAATTTTGAACGGAAGATATTTCCTTTTTCACCATAGCCCTCTATGGGCTTCCAAATATCCCTTTGCCAATTCCACAAGAACAGTCTTAGCGAAAGGCTTCTTGAAGGGAAAGATGTAACTCTGTGAGATGAATTAACAGAACACAGAGCAGTTTCTCAGAGCTTCTTTCCAGTTTTGAACGGAAGGTATTTCCTTTTTCACCATAGCCCTCTATGGGCTTCCAAATATCCCTTTGCCAATTCCACAAGAACAGTCTTAGCGAAAGGCTTCTTGAAGGGAAAGATGTAACTCTGTGAGATGAATTAACAGAACACAGAGCAGTATCTCAGAAAGCTTCTTTTCAGTTTTGAACGGAAGATATTTCCTTTTTCACCATAGCACTCTATGGGCTTCCAAATATCCCTTTGCCAATTCCACAAGAACAGCCTTAGCGAAAGGCTTCTTGAAGGGAAGATGTAACTCTGTGAGATGAATTAACAGAACACAGAGCAGTTTCTCAGAAAGCTTTTTTCCAGTTTTGAACGGAAGATATTTCCTTTTTCACCATAGCACTCTATGGACTTCCAAATATCCCTTTGCCAATTGCCCAAGAACAGCCTTAGTAAAAGGCTTCTTGAAGGGAAATATGTAACTCTGTGAGATGAATTAACAGAACACAGAGCAGTTTCTCAGAAAGCTTCTTTCCAGTTTTGAACGGAAGATATTTCCTTTTTCACCATAGACCTCTATGGGCTTCCAAATATCCCTTTGCCAATTCCACAAGAACAGCCTTAGCGAAAGGCTTCTTGAAGGGAAAGATGTAACTCTGTGAGATGAATTAACAGAACACACAGCAGTTTCTCAGAAAGCTTCTTTCCAATTTTGAACGGAAGATATTTCCTTTTTCACCATAGCCCTCTATGGGCTTCCAAATATCCCTTTGCCAATTCCACAAGAACAGCCTTAGCGAAAGGCTTCTTGAAGGGAAAGATGTAACTCTGTGAGATGAATTAACAGAACACAGAGCAGTTTCTCAGAAAGCTTCTTTCCAGTTTTGAACGGAAGATATTTCCTTTTTCACCATAGCCCTCTATGGGCTTCCAAATATCCCTTTGCCAATTCCACAAGAACAGCCTTAGCGAAAGGCATCTTGAAGGGAAAGATGTAACTCTGTGAGATGAATTAACAGAACACAGAGCAGTTTCTCAGAAAGCTTCTTTCCAGTTTTGAACGGAAGATATTTCCTTTTTCACCATAGCCCTCTATGGGCTTCCAAATATCCCTTTGCCAATTCCACAAGAACAGCCTTAGCGAAAGGCTTCTTGAAGGGAAAGATGTAACTCTGTGAGATGAATTAACAGAACACAGAGCAGTTTCTCAGAAAGCTTCTTTCCAGTTTTGAACGGAAGATATTTCCTTTTTCACCATAGCCCTCTATGGGCTTCCAAATATCCCTTTGCCAATTCCACAAGAACAGCCTTAGCGAAAGGCTTCTTGAAGGGAAAGATGTAACTCTGTGAGATGAATTAACAGAACACAGAGCAGTTTCTCAGAAAGCTTCTTTCCAGTTTTGAACGGAAGATATTTCCTTTTTCACCATAGCCCTCTATGGGCTTCCAAATATCCCTTTGCCAATTCCACAAGAACAGCCTTATCGAAAGGCTTCTTGAAGTTAAAGATGTAACTCTGTGAGATGAATTAACAGATCACAGAGCAGTTTCTCAGAAAGCTTCTTTCCAGTTTTGAACGGAAGATATTTCCTTTTTCACCATAGCCCTCTATGGGCTTCCAAATATCCCTTTGCCAATTCCACAAGAATAGCCTTAGCGAAAGGCTTCTTGAAGGGAAAGATGTAACTCTGTGAGATGAATTAACAGAACACAGAGCAGTTTCTCAGAAAGCTTCTTTCCAGTTTTGAACGGAAGATATTTTCTTTTTCACCATAGCCCTCTATGGGCTTCCAAATATCCCTTTGCCAATTCCACAAGAACAGCCTTAGCGAAAGGCTTCTTGAAGGGAAAGATGTAACCCTGTGAGATGAATTAACAGAACACAGAGCAGTTTCTCAGAAAGCTTCTTTCCAGTTTTGAACGGAAGATATTTCCTTTTTCACCATAGCCCTCTATGGGCTTCCAAATATCCCTTTGCCAATTCCACAAGAACAGTCTTAGCGAAAGGCTTCTTGAAGGGAAAGATGTAACACTGTGAGATGAATTAACAGAACACAGAGCAGTTTCTCAGAAAGCTTCTTTCCAGTTTTGAACGGAAGATATTTCCTTTTTCACCATAGCCCTCTATGGGCTTCCAAATATCCCTTTGCCAATTCTACAAGAACAGCATTAGCGAAAGGCTTCTTGAAGGGAAAGATGTAACTCTGTGAGATGAATTAACAGAACACAGAGCAGTTTCTCAGAAAGCTTCTTTCCAGTTTTGAACGGAAGATATTTCCTTTTTCACCATAGCCGTCTATGGGCTTCCAAATATCCCTTTGCCAATTCCACAAGAACAGCCTTAGCGAAAGGCTTCTTGAAGGGAAAGATGTAACTCGGTGAGATGAATTAACAGAACACAGAGCAGTTTCTCAGAAAGCTTCTTTCCAGTTTTGAACGGAAGATATATCCTTTTTCACCATAGCCCTCTATGGGCTTCCAAATATCCCTTTGCCAATTCCACAAGAACAGCCTTAGCGAAAGGCTTCTTGAAGGGAAAGATGTAACTCTGTGAGATGAATTAACAGAACACAGAGCAGTTTCTCAGAAAGCTTCTTTCCAGTTTTGAACGGAAGATATTTCCTTTTTCACCATAGCCCTCTATGGGCTTCCAAATATCCCTTTGACAATTCCACAAGAACAGCCTTAGCGAAAGGCTTCTTGAAGGGAAAGATGTAACTCTGTGAGATGAATTAACAGAACACAGAGCAGTTTCTCAGAAAGCTTCTTTCCAGTTTTGAACGGAAGATATTTCCTTTTTCACCATAGGCCTCTATGGGCTTCCAAATATCCCTTTGCCAATTCCACAAGAACAGCCTTAGCGAAAGGCTTCTTGAAGGTAAAGATGTAACTCTGTGAGATGAATTAACAGAACACAGTGCAGTTTCTCAGAAAGCTTCTTTCCAGTTTTGAACGGAAGATATTTCCTTTTTCACCATTGCCCTCTATGGGCTTCCAAATATCCCTTTGCCAATTCCACAAGAACAGCCTTAGCGAAAGGCTTCTTGAAGGGAAAGATGTAACTCTGTGAGATGAATTAACAGAACACAGAGCAGTTTCTCAGAAAGCTTCTTTCCAGTTATGAACGGAAGATATTTTCTTTTTCACCATAGCCCTCTATGGGCTTCCAAATATCCCTTTGCCAATTCCACAAGAACAGCCTTAGCGAAAGGCTTCTTGAAGGGAAAGATGTAACTCTGTGAGATGAATTAACAGAACACAGAGCAGTTTCTCAGAAAGCTTCTTTCCAGTTTTGAAGGGAAGATATTTCCTTTTTCACCATAGCCCTCTATGGGCTTCCAAATATCCCTTTGCCAATTCCACAAGAACAGTCTTAGCGAAAGGCTTCTTGAAGGGAAAGATGTAACACTGTGAGATGAATTAACAGAACACAGAGCAGTTTCTCAGAAAGCTTCTTTCCAGTTTTGAACGGAAGATATTTCCTTTTTCACCACAGCCCTCTATGGGCTTCCAAATATCCCTTTGTCAATTCCACAAGAACAGCCTTAGCGAAAGGCTTCTTGCAGGGAAAGATGTAACTCTGTGAGATGAATTAACAGAACACAGAGCAGTTTCTCAGAAAGCTTCTTTCCAGTTTTGAACGGAAGATATTTCCTTTTTCACCACAGCCCTCTATGGGCTTCCAAATATCCCTTTGCCAATTCCACAAGAACAGCCTTAGCGAAAGGCTTCTTGAAGGGAAAGATGTAACTCTGTGAGATGAATTAACAGAACACAGAGCAGTTTCTCAGAAAGCTTCTTTCCAGTTTTGAACGGAAGATATTTCCTTTTTCACCATAGCCCTCTATGGGCTTCCAAATATCCCTTTGCCAATTCCACAAGAACAGCCTTAGCGAAAGGCTTCTTGAAGGGAAAGATGTAACTCTGTGAGATGAATTAAAAGAACAGAGAGCAGTTTCTCAGAAAGCTTCTTTCCAGTTTTGAACGGAAGATATTTCCTTTTTCACCATAGCCCTCTATGGGCTTCCAAATATCCCTTTGCCAATTCCACAAGAACAGCCTTAGCGAAAGGCTTCTTGAAGGGAAAGATGTAACTCTGTGAGATGAATTAACAGAACACAGAGCAGTTTCTCAGAAAGCTTCTTTCCAGTTTTGAACGGAAGATATTTCCTTTTTCACCATAGGCCTCTATGGGCTTCCAAATATCCCTTTGCCAATTCCACAAGAACAGCCTTAGCGAAAGGCTTCTTGAAGGTAAAGATGTAACTCTGTGAGATGAATTAACAGAACACAGTGCAGTTTCTCAGAAAGCTTCTTTCTAGTTTTGAACGGAAGATATTTCCTTTTTCACCATTGCCCTCTATGGGCTTCCAAATATCCCTTTGCCAATTCCACAAGAACAGCCTTAGCGAAAGGCTTCTTGAAGGGAAAGATGTAACTCTGTGAGATGAATTAACAGATCACAGAGCAGTTTCTCAGAAAGCTTCTTTCCAGTTTTGAACGGAAGATATTTCCTTTTTCACCATAGCCCTCTATGGGCTTCCAAATATCCCTTTGCCAATTCCACAAGAACAGCCTTAGCGAAAGGCTTCTTGAAGGGAAAGATGTAACTCTGTGAGATGAATTAACAGAACACAGAGCAGTTTCTCAGAAAGCTTCTTTCCAGTTTTGAACGGAAGATATTTTCTTTTTCACCATAGCCCTCTATGGGCTTCCAAATATCCCTTAGCCAATTCCACAAGAAGAGCCTTAGCGAAAGGCTTCTTGAAGGGAAAGATGTAACTCTGTGAGATGAATTAACAGAACACAGAGCAGTTTCTCAGAAAGCTTCTTTCCAGTTTTGAAGGGAAGATATTTCCTTTTTCACCATAGCCCTCTATGGGCTTCCAAATATCCCTTTGCCAATTCCACAAGAACAGTCTTAGCGAAAGGCTTCTTGAAGGGAAAGATGTAACACTGTGAGATGAATTAACAGAACACAGAGCAGTTTCTCAGAAAGCTTCTTTCCAGTTTTGAACGGAAGATATTTCCTTTTTCACCATAGCCCTCTATGGGCTTCCAAATATCCCTTTGCCAATTCCACAAGAACAGCCTTAGCGAAAGGCTTCTTGAAGGGAAAGATGTAACTCTGTGAGATGAATTAACAGAACACAGAGCAGTTTCTCAGAAAGCTTCTTTCCAGTTTTGAACGGAAGATATTTCCTTTTTCACCATAGCCCTCTATGGGCTTCCAAATATCCCTTTGCCAATTCCACAAGAACAGCCTTAACGAAAGGCTTCTTGCAGGGAAAGATGTAACTCTGTGAGATGAATTAACAGAACACAGAGCAGTTTCTCAGAAAGCTTCTTTCCAGTTTTGAACGGAAGATATTTCCTTTTTCACCATAGCCGTCTATGGGCTTCCAAATATCCCTTTGCCAATTCCACAAGAACAGCCTTAGCGAAAGGCTTCTTGAAGGGAAAGATGTAACTCTGTGAGATGAATTAACAGAACACAGAGCAGTTTCTCAGAAAGCTTCTTTCCAGTTTTGAACGGAAGATATTTCCTTTTTCACCATAGCCCTCTATGGGCTTCCAAATATCCCTTTGCCAATTCCACAAGAACAGCCTTAGCGAAAGGCTTCTTGAAGGGAAAGATGTAACTCTGTGAGATGAATTAAAAGAACACAGAGCAGTTTCTCAGAAAGCTTCTTTCCAGTTTTGAACGGAAGATATTTCCTTTTTCACCATAGCCCTCTATGGGCTTCCAAATATCCCTTTGCCAATTCCACAAGAACAGCCTTAGAGAAAGGCTTCTTGAAGGGAAAGATGTAACTCTGTGAGATGAATTAACAGAACACAGAGCAGTTTCTCAGAAAGCTTCTTTCCAGTTTTGAACGGAAGATATTTCCTTTTTCACCATAGCCCTCTATGGGCTTCCAAATATCCCTTTGCCAATTCCATAAGAACAGCCTTAGTGAAAGGCTTCTTGAAGGGAAAGATGTAACTCTGTGAGATGAATTAACAGAACACAGAGCAGTTTCTCATAAAGCTTCTTTCCATTTTTGAACGGAAGATATTTCCTTTTTCACCATAGCCGTCTATGGGCTTCCAAATATCCCTTTTCGAATTCCACAAGAACAGCCTTAGCGAAAGACTTCTTGAAGGCAAAGATGTAACTCTGTGAGATGAATTAACAGAACACAGAGCAGTATCTCAGAAAGCTTCTTTCGAGTTTTGAACGGAAGATATTTCCTTTTTCACCATAGCCCTCTATGGGCTTCCAAATATCCCTTTGCCAATTCCACAAGAACAGCCTTAGCGAATGGCTTTTTGAAGGGAAAGATGTAACTCTGTGAGATGAATTAACAGAACACAGAGCAGTTTCTCAGAAAGCTTCTTTCCAGTTTTGAACGGAAGATATTTCCTTTTTCACCATAGCCCTCTATGGGCTTCCAAATATCCCTTTGCCAATTCCACAAGAACAACCTTAGCGAAAGGCTTCTTGAAGGGAAAGATGTAACTCTGTGAGATGAATTAACAGAACACAGAGCAGTTTCTCAGAAAGCTTCTTTCCAGTTTTGAACGGAAGGTATTTCCTTTTTCACCATAGCCCTCTATGGGCTTCCAAATATCCCTTTGCCAATTCCACAAGAACAGCCTTAGCGAAAGGCTTCTTGAAGGGAAAGATGTAACTCTGTGGGATGAATTAACAGAACACAGAGCAGTTTCTCAGAAAGCTTCTTTCCAGTTTTGAACGGAAGATATTTCCTTTTTCACCATAGCCCTCTATGGGCTTCCAAATATCCCTTTGCCAATTCCACAAGAACAGCCTTAGCGAAAGGCTTCTTGAAGGTAAAGATGTAACTCTGTGAGATGAATTAACAGATCACAGAGCAGTTTCTCAGAAAGCTTCTTTCCAGTTTTGAACGGAAGATATTTCCTTTTTCACCATAGCCCTCTATGGGCTTCCAAATATCCCTTTGCTAATTCCACAAGAACAGCCTTAGCGAAAGGCTTCTTGAAGGGAAAGATGTAACTCTGTGAGATGAATTAACAGAACACAGAGCAGTTTCTCAGAAAGCTTCTTTCCAGTTTTGAACGGAAGATATTTCCTTTTTCACCATAGCCGTCTATGGGCTTCCAAATATCCCTTTGCCAATTCCACAAGAACAGCCTTAGCGAAAGGCTTCTTGAAGGGAAAGATGTAACTCTGTGAGATGAATTAACAGAACACAGAGCAGTTTCTCAGAAAGCTTCTTTCCAGTTTTGAACGGAAGGTATTTCCTTTTTCACCATAGCCCTCTATGGGCTTCCAAATATCCCTTTGCCAATTCCACAAGAACAGCCTTAGCGAAAGGCTTCTTGAAGGGAAAGATGTAACTCTGTGGGATGAATTAACAGAACACAGAGCAGTTTCTCAGAAAGCTTCTTTCCAGTTTTGAACGGAAGATATTTCCTTTTTCACCATAGCCCTCTATGGGCTTCCAAATATCCCTTTGCCAATTCCACAAGAACAGCCTTAGCGAAAGGCTTCTTGAAGGTAAAGATGTAACTCTGTGAGATGAATTAACAGATCACAGAGCAGTTTCTCAGAAAGCTTCTTTCCAGTTTTGAACGGAAGATATTTCCTTTTTCACCATAGCCCTCTATGGGCTTCCAAATATCCCTTTGCTAATTCCACAAGAACAGCCTTAGCGAAAGGCTTCTTGAAGGGAAAGATGTAACTCTGTGAGATGAATTAACAGAACACAGAGCAGTTTCTCAGAAAGCTTCTTTCCAGTTTTGAACGGAAGATATTTTCTTTTTCACCATAGCCCTCTATGGGCTTCCAAATATCCCTTTGCCAATTCCACAAGAACAGCCTTAGCGAAAGGCTTCTTGAAGGGAAAGATGTAACTCTGTGAGATGAATTAACAGAACACAGAGCAGTTTCTCAGAAAGCTTCTTTCCAGTTTTGAACGGAAGATATTTCCTTTTTCACCATAGCCCTCTATGGGCTTCCAAATATCCCTTTGCCAATTCCACAAGAACAGTCTTAGCGAAAGGCTTCTTGAAGGGAAAGATGTAACACTGTGAGATGAATTAACAGAACACAGAGCAGTTTCTCAGAAAGCTTCTTTCCAGTTTTGAACGGAAGATATTTCCTTTTTCACCATAGCCCTCTATGGGCTTCCAAATATCCCTTTGCCAATTCTACAAGAACAGCATTAGCGAAAGGCTTCTTGAAGGGAAAGATGTAACTCTGTGAGATGAATTAACAGAACACAGAGCAGTTTCTCAGAAAGCTTCTTTCCAGTTTTGAACGGAAGATATTTCCTTTTTCACCATAGCCCTCAATGGGCTTCCAAATATCCCTTTGCCAATTCCACAAGAACAGCCTTAGCGAAAGGCTTCTTGAAGGGAAAGATGTAACTCTGTGAGATGAATTAACAGAACACAGAGCAGTTTCTCAGAAAGCTTCTTTCCTGTTTTGAACGGAAGATATTCCCTTTTTCACCATAGCCCTCTATGGGCTTCCAAATATCCCTTTGCCAATTCCACAAGAACAGCCTTAGCGAAAGGCTTCTTGAAGGGAAAGATGTAACTCTGTGAGATGAATTAACAGAACACAGAGCAGTTTCTCAGAAAGCTTCTTTCCAGTTTTGAACGGAAGATATTCCCTTTTTCACCATAGCCCTCTATGGGCTTCCAAATATCCCTTTGCCAATTCCACAAGAACAGCCTTAGCGAAAGGCTTCTTGAAGGGAAAGATGTAACTCTGTGAGATGAATTAACAGAACACAGAGCAGTTTCTCAGAAAGCTTCTTTCCAGTTTTGAAAGGAAGATATTTCCTTTTTCACCATAGCCCTCTAAGGGCTTCCAAATATCCCTTTGCCAATTCCACAAGAACAGCCTTAGCGAAAGGCTTCTTGAAGGGAAAGATGTAACTCTATGAGATGAATTAACGGAACACAGAGCAGTTTCTCAGAAAGCTTCTTTCCAGTTTTGAACGGAAGATATTCCCTTTTTCAACATAGCCCTCTATGGGCTTCCAAATATCCCTTTGCCAATTCCACAAGAACAGCCTTAGCGAAAGGCTTCTTGAAGGGAAAGATGTAACTCTGTGAGATGAATTAACAGAACACAGAGCAGTTTCTCAGAAAGCTTCTTTCCAGTTTTGAACGGAAGATATTTCCTTTTTCACCATAGCCCTCTATGGGCTTCCAAATATCCCTTTGCCAATTCCACAAGAACAGCCTTAGCGAAAGGCTTCTTGAAGGGAAAGATGTAACTCTTTGAGATGAATTAAGAGAACACAGAGCAGTTTCTCAGAAAGTTTCTTTCCAGTTTTGAACGGAAGATATTTCCTTTTTCACCATAGCCCTCTATGGGCTTCCAAATATCCCTTTGCCAATTCCACAAGAACAGCCTTAGCGAAAGGCTTCTTGAAGGGAAAGATGTAACTCTGTGAGATGAATTAACAGAACACAGAGCAGTTTCTCAGAAAGCTTCTTTCCAGTTTTGAACGGAAGATATTTCCTTTTTCACCATAGCCCTCTAGGGGCTTCCAAATATCCCTTTGCCAATTCCACAAGAACAGCCTTAGCGAAAGGCTTCTTGTAGGGAAAGATGTAACTCTGTGAGATGAATTAACAGAACACAGAGCAGTTTCTCAGAAAGCTTCTTTCCAGTTTTGAACGGAAGATATTCCCTTTTTCACCATAGCCCTCTATGGGCCTCCAAATATCCCTTTGCCAATTCCACAAGAACAGCCTTAGCGAAAGGCTTCTTGAAGGGAAAGATGTAACTCTGTGAGATGAATTAACAGAACACAGAGCAGTTTCTCAGAAAGCTTCTTTCCAGTTTTGAACGGAAGATATTTCCTTTTTCACCATAGCCCTCAATGGGCTTCCAAATATCCCTTTGCCAATTCCACAAGAACAGCCTTAGCGAAAGGCTTCTTGAAGGGAAAGATGTAACTCTGTGAGATGAATTAACAGAACACAGAGCAGTTTCTCAGAAAGCTTCTTTCCTGTTTTGAACGGAAGATATTCCCTTTTTCACCATAGTCCTCTATGGGCTTCCAAATATCCCTTTGCCAATTCCACAAGAACAGCCTTAGCGAAAGGCTTCCTGAAGGGAAAGATGTAACTCTGTGAGATGAATTAACAGAACACAGAGCAGTTTCTCAGAAAGCTTCTTTCCAGTTTTGAACGGAAGATATTCCCTTTTTCACCATAGCCCTCTATGGGCTTCCAAATATCCCTTTGCCAATTCCACAAGAACAGCCTTAGCGAAAGGCTTCTTGAAGGGAAAGATGTAACTCTGTGAGATGAATTAACAGAACACAGAGCAGTTTCTCAGAAAGCTTCTTTCCAGTTTTGAAAGGAAGATATTTCCTTTTTCACCATAGCCCTCTAAGGGCTTCCAAATATCCCTTTGCCAATTCCACAAGAACAGCCTTAGCGAAAGGCTTCTTGAAGGGAAAGATGTAACTCTATGAGATGAATTAACGGAACACAGAGCAGTTTCTCAGAAAGCTTCTTTCCAGTTTTGAACGGAAGATATTCCCTTTTTCAACATAGCCCTCTATGGGCTTCCAAATATCCCTTTGCCAATTCCACAAGAACAGCCTTAGCGAAAGGCTTCTTGAAGGGAAAGATGTAACTCTGTGAGATGAATTAACAGAACACAGAGCAGTTTCTCAGAAAGCTTCTTTCCAGTTTTGAACGGAAGATATTTCCTTTTTCACCATAGCCCTCTATGGGCTTCCAAATATCCCTTTGCCAATTCCACAAGAACAGCCTTAGCGAAAGGCTTCTTGAAGGGAAAGATGTAACTCTTTGAGATGAATTAAGAGAACACAGAGCAGTTTCTCAGAAAGTTTCTTTCCAGTTTTGAACGGAAGATATTTCCTTTTTCACCATAGCCCTCTATGGGCTTCCAAATATCCCTTTGCCAATTCCACAAGAACAGCCTTAGCGAAAGGCTTCTTGAAGGGAAAGATGTAACTCTGTGAGATGAATTAACAGAACACAGAGCAGTTTCTCAGAAAGCTTCTTTCCAGTTTTGAACGGAAGATATTTCCTTTTTCACCATAGCCCTCTAGGGGCTTCCAAATATCCCTTTGCCAATTCTACAAGAACAGTCTTAGCGAAAGGCTTCTTGAAGGGAAAGATGTAACTCTGTGAGATGAATTAACGGAACACAGAGCAGTTTCTCAGAAAGCTTCTTTCCAGTTTTGAAGGGAAGATATTTCCTTTTTCACCATAGCCCCCTATGGGCTTCCAAATATCCCTTTGCCAATTCCCCAAGAACAGCCTTAGCGAAAGGCTTCTTGAAGGAAAAGTTGTAACTCTGTGAGATGAATTAACAGAACACAGAGCAGTTTCTCAGAAAGCTTCTTTCCAGTTTTGAACGGAAGATATTTCCTTTTTCACCATAGCCCTCTATGGGCTTCCAAATATCCCTTTGCCAATTCCACAAGAACAGCCTTAGCGAAAGGCTTCTTGAAGGGAAAGATGTAACTCTGTGAGATGAATTAACAGATCACAGAGCAGTTTCTCAGAAAGCTTCTTTCCAGTTTTGAACGGAAGATATTTCCTTTTTCACCATAGCCCTCTATGGGCTTCCAAATATCCCTTTGCCAATTCCACAAGAACAGCCTTAGCGAAAGGCTTCTTGAAGGGAAAGATGTAACTCTGTGAGATGAATTAACAGAACACAGAGCAGTTTCTCAGAAAGCTTCTTTCCAGTTTTGAACGGAAGATATTCCCTTTTTCACCATAGCCCTCTATGGGCTTCCAAATATCCTTTGCCAATTCCACAAGAACAGCCTTAGCGAAAGGCTTCTTGCAGGGAAAGATGTAACTCTGTGAGATGAATTAACAGAACACAGAGCAGTTTCTCAGAAAGCTTCTTTCCAGTTTTGAACGGAAGATATTTCCTTTTTCACCATAGCCCTCTATGGGTTTCCAAATATCCCATTGCCAATTCCTCAAGAACAGCCTTAGCGAAAGGCTTCTTGAAGGGAAAGATGTAACTCTGTGAGATGAATTAACAGAACACAGAGCAGTTTCTCATAAAGCTTCTTTCCAGTTTTGAACGGAAGATATTCCCTTTTTCACCATAGCCCTCTATGGGCTTCCAAATATCCCTTTGCCAATTCCACAAGAACAGCCTTAGCGAAAGGCTTCTTGAAGGGAAAAATGTAAGTCTGTGAGATGAATTAACAGAACACAGAGCAGTTTCTCAGAAAGCTTCGTTCCAGTTTTGAACGGAAGATATTTCCTTTTTCACCATAGCCCTCTATGGGCTTCCAAATATCCCTTTGCCAATTCCACAAGAACAGCCTTAGCGAAAGGCTTCTTGAAGGGAAAGATGTAAGTCTGTGAGATGAATTAACAGAACACAGAGCAATTTCTCAGAAAGCTTCTTTCCAGTTTTGAACGGAAGATATTCCCTTTTTCACCATAGCCCTCTATGGGCTTCCAAATATCCCTTTGCCAATTCCACAAGAACAGCCTTAGCGAAAGGCTTCTTGAAGGGAAAGATGTAACTCTGTGAGATGAATTAACAGAACACAGAGGAGTTTCTAAGAAAGCTTCTTTCCAGTTTTGAACGGAAGATATTTCCTTTTTCACCATAGCCCTCTATGGGCTTCCAAATATCCCTTTGCCAATTCCACAAGAACAGCCTTAGCGAAAGGCTTCTTGAAGGGAAAGATGTAACTCTGTGAGATGAATTAACAGAACACAGAGTAGTTTCTCAGAAAGCTTCTTTCCAGATTTGAACGGAAGATATTTCCTTTTTCACCATAGCCCTCTATGGGCTTCCAAATATCCCTTTGCCAATTCCACAAGAACAGCCTTAGCGAAAGGCTTCTTGAAGGGAAAGATGTAACTCTGTGAGATGAATTAACAGAACACAGAGCAGTTTCTCAGAAAGCTTCTTTCCAGTTTTGAACGGAAGATATTTCCTTTTTCACCATAGCCCTCTATGGGCTTCCAAATATCCCTTTGCCAATTCCACAAGAACAGCCTTAGCGAAAGGCTTCTTGAAGGGAAAGATGTAACTCTGTGAGATGAATTAACAGAACACAAAGCAGTTTCTCAGAAAGCTTCTTTCCAGTTTTGAACGGAAGATATTTCCTTTTTCACCATAGCCCTCTATGGGCTTCCAAATATCCCTTTGCCAATTCCACAAGAACAGCCTTAGCGAAAGGCTTCTTGAAGGGAAAGATGTAACTCTTTGAGATGAATTAAGAGAACACAGAGCAGTTTCTCAGAAAGCTTCTTTCCAGTTTTGAACGGAAGATATTTCCTTTTTCACCATAGCCCTCTATGGGCTTCCAAATATCCCTTTGCCAATTCCACAAGAACAGCCTTAGCGAAAGGCTTCTTGAAGGGAAAGATGTAACTCTGTGAGATGAATTAACAGAACACAGAGCAGTTTCTCAGAAAGCTTCTTTCCAGTTTTGAACGGAAGATATTCCCTTTTTCACCATAGCCCTCTATGGGCTTCCAAATATCCCTTTGCCAATTCCACAAGAACAGCCTTAGCGAAAGGCTTCTTGCAGGGAAAGATGTAACTCTGTGAGATGAATTAACAGAACACAGAGCAGTTTCTCAGAATGCTTCTTTCCAGGTTTGAACGGAAGATATTTCCTTTTTCACCATAGCCCTCTATGGGCTTCCGAATATCCCATTGCCAATTCCTCAAGAACAGCCTTAGCGAAAGGCTTCTTGAAGGGAAAGATGTAACTCTGTGAGATGAATTAACAGAACACAGAGCAGTTTCTCAGAAAGCTTCTTTCCAGTTTTGAACGGAAGATATTTCATTTTTCACCATAGCCCTCTATGGGCTTCCAAATATCCCTTTGCCAATTCCACAAGAACAGCCTTAGCGAAAGGCTTCTTGTAGGGAAAGATGTAACTCTGTGAGATGAATTAACAGAACACAGAGCAGTTTCTCAGAAAGCTTCTTTCCAGTTTTGAACGGAAGATATTCCCTTTTTCACCATAGCCCTCTATGGGCTTCCAAATATCCCTTTGCCAATTCCACAAGAACAGCCTTAGCGAAAGGCTTCTTGAAGGGAAAGATGTAACTCTGTGAGATGAATTAACAGAACACAGAGCAGTTTCTCAGAAAGCTTCTTTCCAGTTTTGAACGGAAGATATTTCCTTTTTCACCATAGCCCTCAATGGGCTTCCAAATATCCCTTTGCCAATTCCACAAGAACAGCCTTAGCGAAAGGCTTCTTGAAGGGAAAGATGTAACTCTGTGAGATGAATTAACAGAACACAGAGCAGTTTCTCAGAAAGCTTCTTTCCTGTTTTGAACGGAAGATATTCCCTTTTTCACCATAGCCCTCTATGGGCTTACAAATATCCCTTTGCCAATTCCACAAGAACAGCCTTAGCGAAAGGCTTCTTGAAGGGAAAGATGTAACTCTGTGAGATGAATTAACAGAACACAGAGCAGTTTCTCAGAAAGCTTCTTTCCAGTTTTGAACGGAAGATATTCCCTTTTTCACCATAGCCCTCTATGGGCTTCCAAATATCCCTTTGCCAATTCCACAAGAACAGCCTTAGCGAAAGGCTTCTTGAAGGGAAAGATGTAACTCTGTGAGATGAATTAACAGAACACAGAGCAGTTTCTCAGAAAGCTTCTTTCCAGTTTTGAAAGGAAGATATTTCCTTTTTCACCATAGCCCTCTAAGGGCTTCCAAATATCCCTTTGCCAATTCCACAAGAACAGCCTTAGCGAAAGGCTTCTTGAAGGGAAAGATGTAACTCTATGAGATGAATTAACGGAACACAGAGCAGTTTCTCAGAAAGCTTCTTTCCAGTTTTGAACGGAAGATATTCCCTTTTTCAACATAGCCCTCTATGGGCTTCCAAATATCCCTTTGCCAATTCCACAAGAACAGCCTTAGCGAAAGGCTTCTTGAAGGGAAAGATGTAACTCTGTGAGATGAATTAACAGAACACAGAGCAGTTTCTCAGAAAGCTTCTTTCCAGTTTTGAACGGAAGATATTTCCTTTTTCACCATAGCCCTCTATGGGCTTCCAAATATCCCTTTGCCAATTCCACAAGAACAGCCTTAGCGAAAGGCTTCTTGAAGGGAAAGATGTAACTCTTTGAGATGAATTAAGAGAACACAGAGCAGTTTCTCAGAAAGTTTCTTTCCAGTTTTGAACGGAAGATATTTCCTTTTTCACCATAGCCCTCTATGGGCTTCCAAATATCCCTTTGCCAATTCCACAAGAACAGCCTTAGCGAAAGGCTTCTTGAAGGGAAAGATGTAACTCTGTGAGATGAATTAACAGAACACAGAGCAGTTTCTCAGAAAGCTTCTTTCCAGTTTTGAACGGAAGATATTTCCTTTTTCACCATAGCCCTCTAGGGGCTTCCAAATATCCCTTTGCCAATTCTACAAGAACAGTCTTAGCGAAAGGCTTCTTGAAGGGAAAGATGTAACTCTGTGAGATGAATTAACAGATCACAGAGCAGTTTCTCAGAAAGCTTCTTTCCAGTTTTGAACGGAAGATATTTCCTTTTTCACCATAGCCCTCTATGGGCTTCCAAATATCCCTTTGCCAATTCCACAAGAACAGTTAGCGAAAGGCTTCTTGAAGGGAAAGATGTAACTCTGTGAGATGAATTAACAGAACACAGAGCAGTTTCTCAGAAAGCTTCTTTCCAGTTTTGAACGGAAGATATTCCCTTTTTCACCATAGCCCTCTATGGGCTTCCAAATATCCTTTGCCAATTCCACAAGAACAGCCTTAGCGAAAGGCTTCTTGCAGGGAAAGATGTAACTCTGTGAGATGAATTAACAGAACACAGAGCAGTTTCTCAGAAAGCTTCTTTCCAGTTTTGAACGGAAGATATTTCCTTTTTCACCATAGCCCTCTATGGGCTTCCAAATATCCCATTGCCAATTCCTCAAGAACAGCCTTAGCGAAAGGCTTCTTGAAGGGAAAGATGTAACTCTGTGAGATGAATTAACAGAACACAGAGCAGTTTCTCATAAAGCTTCTTTCCAGTTTTGAACGGAAGATATTCCCTTTTTCACCATAGCCCTCTATGGGCTTCCAAATATCCCTTTGCCAATTCCACAAGAACAGCCTTAGCGAAAGGCTTCTTGAAGGGAAAAATGTAAGTCTGTGAGATGAATTAACAGAACACAGAGCAGTTTCTCAGAAAGCTTCGTTCCAGTTTTGAACGGAAGATATTTCCTTTTTCACCATAGCCCTCTATGGGCTTCCAAATATCCCTTTGCCAATTCCACAAGAACAGCCTTAGCGAAAGGCTTCTTGAAGGGAAAGATGTAAGTCTGTGAGATGAATTAACAGAACACAGAGCAATTTCTCAGAAAGCTTCTTTCCAGTTTTGAACGGAAGATATTCCCTTTTTCACCATAGCCCTCTATGGGCTTCCAAATATCCCTTTGCCAATTCCACAAGAACAGCCTTAGCGAAAGGCTTCTTGAAGGGAAAGATGTAACTCTGTGAGATGAATTAACAGAACACAGAGGAGTTTCTCAGAAAGCTTCTTTCCAGTTTTGAACGGAAGATATTTCCTTTTTCACCATAGCCCTCTATGGGCTTCCAAATATCCCTTTGCCAATTCCACAAGAACAGCCTTAGCGAAAGGCTTCTTGAAGGGAAAGATGTAACTCTGTGAGAGGAATTAACAGAACACAGAGTAGTTTCTCAGAAAGCTTCTTTCCAGATTTGAACGGAAGATATTTCCTTTTTCACCATAGCCCTCTAAGGGCTTCCAAATATCCCTTTGCCAATTCCACAAGAACAGCCTTAGCGAAAGGCTTCTTGAAGGGAAAGATGTAACTCTGTGAGATGAATTAACAGAACACAGAGCAGTTTCTCAGAAAGCTTCTTTCCAGTTTTGAACGGAAGATATTTCCTTTTTCACCATAGCCCTCTATGGGCTTCCAAATATCCCTTTGCCAATTCCACAAGAACAGCCTTAGCGAAAGGCTTCTTGAAGGGAAAGATGTAACTCTGTGAGATGAATTAACAGAACACAGAGCAGTTTCTCAGAAAGCTTCTTTCCAGTTTTGAACGGAAGATATTTCCTTTTTCACCATAGCCCTCTATGGGCTTCCAAATATCCCTTTGCCAATTCCACAAGAACAGCCTTAGCGAAAGGCTTCTTGAAGGGAAAGATGTAACTCTTTGAGATGAATTAAGAGAACACAGAGCAGTTTCTCAGAAAGCTTCTTTCCAGTTTTGAACGGAAGATATTTCCTTTTTCACCATAGCCTTCTATGGGCTTCCAAATATCCCTTTGCCAATTCCACAAGAACAGCCTTAGCGAAAGGCTTCTTGAAGGGAAAGATGTAACTCTGTGAGATGAATTAACAGAACACAGAGCAGTTTCTCAGAAAGCTTCTTTCCAGTTTTGAACGGAAGATATTCCCTTTTTCACCATAGCCCTCTATGGGCTTCCAAATATCCCTTTGCCAATTCCACAAGAACAGCCTTAGCGAAAGGCTTCTTGCAGGGAAAGATGTAACTCTGTGAGATGAATTAACAGAACACAGAGCAGTTTCTCAGAAAGCTTCTTTCCAGTTTTGAACGGAAGATATTTCCTTTTTCACCATAGCCCTCTATGGGCTTCCAAATATCCCATTGCCAATTCCTCAAGAACAGCCTTAGCGAAAGGCTTCTTGAAGGGAAAGATGTAACTCTGTGAGATGAATTAACAGAACACAGAGCAGTTTCTCAGAAAGCTTCTTTCCAGTTTTGAACGGAAGATATTCCCTTTTTCACCATAGCCCTCTATGGGCTTCCAAATATCCCTTTGCCAATTCCACAAGAACAGCCTTAGCGAAAGGCTTCTTGAAGGGAAAAATGTAAGTCTGTGAGATGAATTAACAGAACACAGAGCAGTTTCTCAGAAAGCTTCGTTCCAGTTTTGAACGGAAGATATTTCCTTTTTCACCATAGCCCTCTATGGGCTTCCAAATATCCCTTTGCCAATTCCACAAGAACAGCCTTAGCGAAAGGCTTCTTGAAGGGAAAGATGTAAGTCTGTGAGATGAATTAACAGAACACAGAGCAATTTCTCAGAAAGCTTCTTTCCAGTTTTGAACGGAAGATATTCCCTTTTCCACCATAGCCCTCTATGGGCTTCCAAATATCCCTTTGCCAATTCCACAAGAACAGCCTTAGCGAAAGGCTTCTTGAAGGGAAAGATGTAACTCTGTGAGATGAATTAACAGAACACAGAGCAGTTTCTCAGAAAGCTTCTTTCCAGTTTTGAACGGAAGATATTTCCTTTTTCACCATAGCCCTCTATGGGCTTCCAAATATCCCTTTGCCAATTCCACAAGAACAGCCTTAGCGAAAGGCTTCTTGAAGGGAAAGATGTAACTCTGTGAGATGAATTAACAGAACACAGAGTAGTTTCTCAGAAAGCTTCTTTCCAGATTTGAACGGAAGATATTTCCTTTTTCACCATAGCCCTCTATGGGCTTCCAAATATCCCTTTGCCAATTCCACAAGAACAGCCTTAGCGAAAGGCTTCTTGAAGGGAAAGATGTAACTCTGTGAGATGAATTAACAGAACACAGAGCAGTTTCTCAGAAAGCTTCTTTCCAGTTTTGAACGGAAGATATTTCCTTTTTCACCATAGCCCTCTATGGGCTTCCAAATATCCCTTTGCCAATTCCACAAGAACAGCCTTAGCGAAAGGCTTCTTGAAGGGAAAGATGTAACTCTGTGAGATGAATTAACAGAACACAGAGCAGTTTCTCAGAAAGCTTCTTTCCAGTTTTGAACGGAAGATATTTCCTTTTTCACCATAGCCCTCTATGGGCTTCCAAATATCCCTTTGCCAATTCCACAAGAACAGCCTTAGCGAAAGGCTTCTTGAAGGGAAAGATGTAACTCTTTGAGATGAATTAAGAGAACACAGAGCAGTTTCTCAGAAAGCTTCTTTCCAGTTTTGAACGGAAGATATTTCCTTTTTCACCATAGCCCTCTATGGGCTTCCAAATATCCCTTTGCCAATTCCACAAGAACAGCCTTAGCGAAAGGCTTCTTGAAGGGAAAGATGTAACTCTGTGAGATGAATTAACAGAACACAGAGCAGTTTCTCAGAAAGCTTCTTTCTAGTTTTGAACGGAAGATATTCCCTTTTTCACCATAGCCCTCTATGGGCTTCCAAATATCCCTTTGCCAATTCCACAAGAACAGCCTTAGCGAAAGGCTTCTTGAAGGGAAAGATGTAACTCTGTGAGATGAATTAACAGAACACAGAGCAGTTTCTCAGAAAGCTTCTTTCGAATTTTGAACGGAAGATATTTCCTTTTTCACCAAAGCCTTCTATGGGCTTCCAAATATCCCTTTGCCAATTCCACAAGAACAGCCTTAGCGAAAGGCTTCTTGAAGGGAAAGATGTAACTCTGTGAGATGAATTAACAGAACACAGAGCAGTTTCTCAGAAAGCTTCTTTCCAGTTTTGAACGGAAGATATTTCATTTTTCACCATAGCCCTCTATGGGCTTCCAAATATCCCTTTGCCAATTCCACAAGAACAGCCTTAGCGAAAGGCTTCTTGAAGGGAAAGATGTAACTCTGTGAGATGAATTAACAGAACACAGAGCAGTTTCTCAGAAAGCTTCTTTCCAGTTTTGAACGGAAGATATTCCCTTTTTCACCATAGCCCTCTATGGGCTTCCAAATATCCCTTTGCCAATTCCACAAGAACAGCCTTAGCGAAAGGCTTCTTGAAGGGAAAGATGTAACTCTGTGAGATGAATTAACAGAACACAGAGTAGTTTCTCAGAAAGCTTCTTTCCAGATTTGAACGGAAGATATTTCCTTTTTCACCATAGCCCTCTATGGGCTTCCAAATATCCCTTTGCCAATTCCACAAGAACAGCCTTAGCGAAAGGCTTCTTGAAGGGAAAGATGTAACTCTGTGAGATGAATTAACAGAACACAGAGCAGTTTCTCAGAAAGCTTCTTTCCAGTTTTGAACGGAAGATATTTCCTTTTTCACCATAGCCCTCTATGGGCTTCCAAATATCCCTTTGCCAATTCCACAAGAACAGCCTTAGCGAAAGGCTTCTTGAAGGGAAAGATGTAACTCTGTGAGATGAATTAACAGAACACAGAGCAGTTTCTCAGAAAGCTTCTTTCCAGTTTTGAACGGAAGATATTTCCTTTTTCACCATAGCCCTCTATGGGCTTCCAAATATCCCTTTGCCAATTCCACAAGAACAGCCTTAGCGAAAGGCTTCTTGAAGGGAAAGATGTAACTCTGTGAGATGAATTAACAGAACACAGAGCAGTTTCTCAGAAAGCTTCTTTCCAGTTTTGAACGGAAGATATTTCCTTTTTCACCATAGCCCTCTATGGGCTTCCAAATATCCCTTTGCCAATTCCACAAGAACAGCCTTAGCGAAAGGCTTCTTGAAGGGAAAGATGTAACTCTGTGAGATGAATTAACAGAACACAGAGCAGTTTCTCAGAAAGCTTCTTTCCAGTTTTGAACGGAAGATATTCCCTTTTTCACCATAGCCCTCTATGGGCTTCCAAATATCCCTTTGCCAATTCCACAAGAACAGCCTTAGCGAAAGGCTTCTTGAAGGGAAAGATGTAACTCTGTGAGATGAATTAACAGAACACAGAGCAGTTTCTCAGAAAGCTTCTTTCCAGTTTTGAAAGGAAGATATTTCCTTTTTCACCATAGCCCTCTAAGGGCTTCCAAATATCCCTTTGCCAATTCCACAAGAACAGCCTTAGCGAAAGGCTTCTTGAAGGGAAAGATGTAACTCTGTGAGATGAATTAACGGAACACAGAGCAGTTTCTCAGAAAGCTTCTTTCCAGTTTTGAACGGAAGATATTCCCTTTTTCAACATAGCCCTCTATGGGCTTCCAAATATCCCTTTGCCAATTCCACAAGAACAGCCTTAGCGAAAGGCTTCTTGAAGGGAAAGATGTAACTCTGTGAGATTAATTAACAGAACACAGAGCAGTTTCTCAGAAAGCTTCTTTCCAGTTTTGAACGGAAGATATTTCCTTTTTCACCATAGCCCTCTATGGGCTTCCAAATATCCCTTTGCCAATTCCACAAGAACAGCCTTAGCGAAAGGCTTCTTGAAGGGAAAGATGTAACTCTTTGAGATGAATTAAGAGAACACAGAGCAGTTTCTCAGAAAGCTTCTTTCCAGTTTTGAACGGAAGATATTTCCTTTTTCACCATAGCCCTCTATGGGCTTCCAAATATCCCTTTGCCAATTCCACAAGAACAGCCTTAGCGAAAGGCTTCTTGAAGGGAAAGATGTAACTCTGTGAGATGAATTAACAGAACACAGAGCAGTTTCTCAGAAAGCTTCTTTCCAGTTTTGAACGGAAGATATTTCCTTTTTCACCATAGCCCTCTAGGGGCTTCCAAATATCCCTTTGCCAATTCTACAAGAACAGTCTTAGCGAAAGGCTTCTTGAAGGGAAAGATGTAACTCTGTGAGATGAATTAACAGAACACAGAGCAGTTTCTCAGAAAGCTTCTTTCCAGTTTTGAAGGGAAGATATTTCCTTTTTCACCATAGCCCCCTATGGGCTTCCAAATATCCCTTTGCCAATTCCACAAGAACAGCCTTAGCGAAAGGCTTCTTGAAGGAAAAGTTGTAACTCTGTGAGATGAATTAACAGAACACAGAGCAGTTTCTCAGAAAGCTTCTTTAAAGTTTTGAACGGAAGATATTTCCTTTTTCACCATAGCCCTCTATGGGCTTCCAAATATCCCTTTGCCAATTCCCCAAGAACAGCCTTAGCGAAAGGCTTCTTGAAGGAAAAGTTGTAACTCTGTGAGATGAATTAACAGAACACAGAGCAGTTTCTCAGAAAGCTTCTTTCCAGTTTTGAACGGAAGATATTTCCTTTTTCACCATAGCCCTCTATGGGCTTCCAAATATCCCTTTGCCAATTCCACAAGAACAGCATTAGCGAAAGGCTTCTTGAAGGGAAAGATGTAACTCTGTGAGATGAATTAACAGATCACAGAGCAGTTTCTCAGAAAGCTTCTTTCCAGTTTTGAACGGAAGATATTTCCTTTTTCACCATAGCCCTCTATGGGCTTCCAAATATCCCTTTGCCAATTCCACAAGAACAGCCTTAGCGAAAGGCTTCTTGAAGGGAAAGATGTAACTCTGTGAGATGAATTAACAGAACACAGAGCAGTTTCTCAGAAAGCTTCTTTCCAGTTTTGAACGGAAGATATTCCCTTTTTCACCATAGCCCTCTATGGGCTTCCAAATATCCTTTGCCAATTCCACAAGAACAGCCTTAGCGAAAGGCTTCTTGCAGGGAAAGATGTAACTCAGTGAGATGAATTAACAGAACACAGAGCAGTTTCTCAGAAAGCTTCTTTCCAGTTTTGAACGGAAGATATTTCCTTTTTCACCATAGCCCTCTATGGGCTTCCAAATATCCCATTGCCAATTCCTCAAGAACAGCCTTAGCGAAAGGCTTCTTGAAGGGAAAGATGTAACTCTGTGAGATGAATTAACAGAACACAGAGCAGTTTCTCATAAAGCTTCTTTCCAGTTTTGAACGGAAGATATTCCCTTTTTCACCATAGCCCTCTATGGGCTTCCAAATATCCCTTTGCCAATTCCACAAGAACAGCCTTAGCGAAAGGCTTCTTGAAGGGAAAAATGTAAGTCTGTGAGATGAATTAACAGAACACAGAGCAGTTTCTCAGAAAGCTTCGTTCCAGTTTTGAACGGAAGATATTTCCTTTTTCACCATAGCCCTCTATGGGCTTCCAAATATCCCTTTGCCAATTCCACAAGAACAGCCTTAGCGAAAGGCTTCTTGAAGGGAAAGATGTAAGTCTGTGAGATGAATTAACAGAACACAGAGCAATTTCTCAGAAAGCTTCTTTCCAGTTTTGAACGGAAGATATTCCCTTTTTCACCATAGCCCTCTATGGGCTTCCAAATATCCCTTTGCCAATTCCACAAGAACAGCCTTAGCGAAAGGCTTCTTGAAGGGAAAGATGTAACTCTGTGAGATGAATTAACAGAACACAGAGGAGTTTCTCAGAAAGCTTCTTTCCAGTTTTGAACGGAAGATATTTCCTTTTTCACCATAGCCCTCTATGGGCTTCCAAATATCCCTTTGCCAATTCCACAAGAACAGCCTTAGCGAAAGGCTTCTTGAAGGGAAAGATGTAACTCTGTGAGATGAATTAACAGAACACAGAGTAGTTTCTCAGAAAGCTTCTTTCCAGATTTGAACGGAAGATATTTCCTTTTTCACCATAGCCCTCTATGGGCTTCCAAATATCCCTTTGCCAATTCCACAAGAACAGCCTTAGCGAAAGGCTTCTTGAAGGGAAAGATGTAACTCTGTGAGATGAATTAACAGAACACAGAGCAGTTTCTCAGAAAGCTTCTTTCCAGTTTTGAACGGAAGATATTTCCTTTTTCACCATAGCCCTCTATGGGCTTCCAAATATCCCTTTGCCAATTCCACAAGAACAGCCTTAGCGAAAGGCTTCTTGAAGGGAAAGATGTAACTCTGTGAGATGAATTAACAGAACACAGAGCAGTTTCTCAGAAAGCTTCTTTCCAGTTTTGAACGGAAGATATTTCCTTTTTCACCATAGCCCTCTATGGGCTTCCAAATATCCCTTTGCCAATTCCACAAGAACAGCCTTAGCGAAAGGCTTCTTGAAGGGAAAGATGTAACTCTGTGAGATGAATTAACAGAACACAGAGCAGTTTCTCAGAAAGCTTCTTTCCAGTTTTGAACGGAAGATATTTCCTTTTTCACCATAGCCCTCTATGGGCTTCCAAATATCCCTTTGCCAATTCCACAAGAACAGCCTTAGCGAAAGGCTTCTTGAAGGGAAAGATGTAACTCTGTGAGATGAATTAACAGAACACAGAGCAGTTTCTCAGAAAGCTTCTTTCCAGTTTTGAACGGAAGATATTCCCTTTTTCACCATAGCCCTCTATGGGCTTCCAAATATCCCTTTGCCAATTCCACAAGAACAGCCTTAGCGAAAGGCTTCTTGCAGGGAAAGATGTAACTCTGTGAGATGAATTAACAGAACACAGAGCAGTTTCTCAGAAAGCTTCTTTCCAGTTTTGAACGGAAGATATTTCCTTTTTCACCATAGCCCTCTATGGGCTTCCAAATATCCCATTGCCAATTCCTCAAGAACAGCCTTAGCGAAAGGCTTCTTGAAGGGAAAGATGTAACTCTGTGAGATGAATTAACAGAACACAGAGCAGTTTCTCAGAAAGCTTCTTTCCAGTTTTGAACGGAAGATATTCCCTTTTTCACCATAGCCCTCTATGGGCTTCCAAATATCCCTTTGCCAATTCCACAAGAACAGCCTTAGCGAAAGGCTTCTTGAAGGGAAAATGTAAGTCTGTGAGATGAATTAACAGAACACAGAGCAGTTTCTCAGAAAGCTTCGTTCCAGTTTTGAACGGAAGATATTTCCTTTTTCACCATAGCCCTCTATGGGCTTCCAAATATCCCTTTGCCAATTCCACAAGAACAGCCTTAGCGAAAGGCTTCTTGAAGGGAAAGATGTAAGTCTGTGAGATGAATTAACAGAACACAGAGCAATTTCTCAGAAAGCTTCTTTCCAGTTTTGAACGGAAGATATTCCCTTTTTCACCATAGCCCTCTATGGGCTTCCAAATATCCCTTTGCCAATTCCACAAGAACAGCCTTAGCGAAAGGCTTCTTGAAGGGAAAGATGTAACTCTGTGAGATGAATTAGCAGAACACAGAGCAGTTTCTCAGAAAGCTTCTTTCCAGTTTTGAACGGAAGATATTTCCTTTTTCACCATAGCCCTCTATGGGCTTCCAAATATCCCTTTGCCAATTCCACAAGAACAGCCTTAGCGAAAGGCTTCTTGAAGGGAAAGATGTAACTCTGTGAGATGAATTAACAGAACACAGAGTAGTTTCTCAGAAAGCTTCTTTCCAGATTTGAACGGAAGATATTTCCTTTTTCACCATAGCCCTCTATGGGCTTCCAAATATCCCTTTGCCAATTCCACAAGAACAGCCTTAGCGAAAGGCTTCTTGAAGGGAAAGATGTAACTCTGTGAAATGAATTAACAGAACACAGAGCAGTTTCTCAGAAAGCTTCTTTCCAGTTTTGAACGGAAGATATTTCCTTTTTCACCATAGCCCTCTATGGGCTTCCAAATATCCCTTTGCCAATTCCACAAGAACAGCCTTAGCGAAAGGCTTCTTGAAGGGAAAGATGTAACTCTGTGAGATGAATTAACAGAACACAGAGCAGTTTCTCAGAAAGCTTCTTTCCAGTTTTGAACGGAAGATATTTCCTTTTTCACCATAGCCCTCTATGGGCTTCCAAATATCCCTTTGCCAATTCCACAAGAACAGCCTTAGCGAAAGGCTTCTTGAAGGGAAAGATGTAACTCTTTGAGATGAATTAAGAGAACACAGAGCAGTTTCTCAGAAAGCTTCTTTCCAGTTTTGAACGGAAGATATTTCCTTTTTCACCATAGCCCTCTATGGGCTTCCAAATATCCCTTTGCCAATTCCACAAGAACAGCCTTAGCGAAAGGCTTCTTGAAGGGAAAGATGTAACTCTGTGAGATGAATTAACAGAACACAGAGCAGTTTCTCAGAAAGCTTCTTTCTAGTTTTGAACGGAAGATATTCCCTTTTTCACCATAGCCCTCTATGGGCTTCCAAATATCCCTTTGCCAATTCCACAAGAACAGCCTTAGCGAAAGGCTTCTTGAAGGGAAAGATGTAACTCTGTGAGATGAATTAACAGAACACAGAGCAGTTTCTCAGAAAGCTTCTTTCGAATTTTGAACGGAAGATATTTCCTTTTTCACCAAAGCCTTCTATGGGCTTCCAAATATCCCTTTGCCAATTCCACAAGAACAGCCTTAGCGAAAGGCTTCTTGAAGGGAAAGATGTAACTCTGTGAGATGAATTAACAGAACACAGAGCAGTTTCTCAGAAAGCTTCTTTCCAGTTTTGAACGGAAGATATTTCATTTTTCACCATAGCCCTCTATGGGCTTCCAAATATCCCTTTGCCAATTCCACAAGAACAGCCTTAGCGAAAGGCTTCTTGAAGGGAAAGATGTAACTCTGTGAGATGAATTAACAGAACACAGAGCAGTTTCTCAGAAAGCTTCTTTCCAGTTTTGAACGGAAGATATTCCCTTTTTCACCATAGCCCTCTATGGGCTTCCAAATATCCCTTTGCCAATTCCACAAGAACAGCCTTAGCGAAAGGCTTCTTGAAGGGAAAGATGTAACTCTGTGAGATGAATTAACAGAACACAGAGCAGTTTCTCAGAAAGCTTCTTTCCAGTTTTGAACGGAAGATATTTCCTTTTTCACCATAGCCCTCTATGGGCTTCCAAATATCCCATTGCCAATTCCTCAAGAACAGCCTTAGCGAAAGGCTTCTTGAAGGGAAAGATGTAACTCTGTGAGATGAATTAACAGAACACAGAGCAGTTTCTCAGAAAGCTTCTTTCCAGTTTTGAACGGAAGATATTCCCTTTTTCACCATAGCCCTCTATGGGCTTCCAAATATCCCTTTGCCAATTCCACAAGAACAGCCTTAGCGAAAGGCTTCTTGAAGGGAAAAATGTAAGTCTGTGAGATGAATTAACAGAACACAGAGCAGTTTCTCAGAAAGCTTCGTTCCAGTTTTGAACGGAAGATATTTCCTTTTTCACCATAGCCCTCTATGGGCTTCCAAATATCCCTTTGCCAATTCCACAAGAACAGCCTTAGCGAAAGGCTTCTTGAAGGGAAAGATGTAAGTCTGTGAGATGAATTAACAGAACACAGAGCAATTTCTCAGAAAGCTTCTTTCCAGTTTTGAACGGAAGATATTCCCTTTTTCACCATAGCCCTCTATGGGCTTCCAAATATCCCTTTGCCAATTCCACAAGAACAGCCTTAGCGAAAGGCTTCTTGAAGGGAAAGATGTAACTCTGTGAGATGAATTAACAGAACACAGAGGAGTTTCTCAGAAAGCTTCTTTCCAGTTTTGAACGGAAGATATTTCCTTTTTCACCATAGCCCTCTATGGGCTTCCAAATATCCCTTTGCCAATTCCACAAGAACAGCCTTAGCGAAAGGCTTCTTGAAGGGAAAGATGTAACTCTGTGAGATGAATTAACAGAACACAGAGTAGTTTCTCAGAAAGCTTCTTTCCAGATTTGAACGGAAGATATTTCCTTTTTCACCATAGCCCTCTATGGGCTTCCAAATATCCCTTTGCCAATTCCACAAGAACAGCCTTAGCGAAAGGCTTCTTGAAGGGAAAGATGTAACTCTGTGAGATGAATTAACAGAACACAGAGCAGTTTCTCAGAAAGCTTCTTTCCAGTTTTGAACGGAAGATATTTCCTTTTTCACCATAGCCCTCTATGGGCTTCCAAATATCCCTTTGCCAATTCCACAAGAACAGCCTTAGCGAAAGGCTTCTTGAAGGGAAAGATGTAACTCTGTGAGATGAATTAACACAACACAGAGCAGTTTCTCAGAAAGCTTCTTTCCAGTTTTGAACGGAAGATATTTCCTTTTTCACCATAGCCCTCTATGGGCTTCCAAATATCCCTTTGCCAATTCCACAAGAACAGCCTTAGCGAAAGGCTTCTTGAAGGGAAAGATGTAACTCTTTGAGATGAATTAAGAGAACACAGAGCAGTTTCTCAGAAAGCTTCTTTCCAGTTTTGAACGGAAGATATTTCCTTTTTCACCATAGCCCTCTATGGGCTTCCAAATATCCCTTTGCCAATTCCACAAGAACAGCCTTAGCGAAAGGCTTCTTGAAGGGAAAGATGTAACTCTGTGAGATGAATTAACAGAACACAGAGCAGTTTCTCAGAAAGCTTCTTTCCAGTTTTGAACGGAAGATATTCCCTTTTTCACCATAGCCCTCTATGGGCTTCCAAATATCCCTTTGCCAATTCCACAAGAACAGCCTTAGCGAAAGGCTTCTTGCAGGGAAAGATGTAACTCTGTGAGATGAATTAACAGAACACAGAGCAGTTTCTCAGAAAGCTTCTTTCCAGTTTTGAACGGAAGATATTTCCTTTTTCACCATAGCCCTCTATGGGCTTCCAAATATCCCATTGCCAATTCCTCAAGAACAGCCTTAGCGAAAGGCTTCTTGAAGGGAAAGATGTAACTCTGTGAGATGAATTAACAGAACACAGAGCAGTTTCTCAGAAAGCTTCTTTCCAGTTTTGAACGGAAGATATTCCCTTTTTCACCATAGCCCTCTATGGGCTTCCAAATATCCCTTTGCCAATTCCACAAGAACAGCCTTAGCGAAAGGCTTCTTGAAGGGAAAAATGTAAGTCTGTGAGATGAATTAACAGAACACAGAGCAGTTTCTCAGAAAGCTTCGTTCCAGTTTTGAACGGAAGATATTTCCTTTTTCACCATAGCCCTCTATGGGCTTCCAAATATCCCTTTGCCAATTCCACAAGAACAGCCTTAGCGAAAGGCTTCTTGAAGGGAAAGATGTAAGTCTGTGAGATGAATTAACAGAACACAGAGCAATTTCTCAGAAAGCTTCTTTCCAGTTTTGAACGGAAGATATTCCCTTTTTCACCATAGCCCTCTATGGGCTTCCAAATATCCCTTTGCCAATTCCACAAGAACAGCCTTAGCGAAAGGCTTCTTGAAGGGAAAGATGTAACTCTGTGAGATGAATTAACAGAACACAGAGCAGTTTCTCAGAAAGCTTCTTTCCAGTTTTGAACGGAAGATATTTCCTTTTTCACCATAGCCCTCTATGGGCTTCCAAATATCCCTTTGCCAATTCCACAAGAACAGCCTTAGCGAAAGGCTTCTTGAAGGGAAAGATGTAACTCTGTGAGATGAATTAACAGAACACAGAGTAGTTTCTCAGAAAGCTTCTTTCCAGATTTGAACGGAAGATATTTCCTTTTTCACCATAGCCCTCTATGGGCTTCCAAATATCCCTTTGCCAATTCCACAAGAACAGCCTTAGCGAAAGGCTTCTTGAAGGGAAAGATGTAACTCTGTGAAATGAATTAACAGAACACAGAGCAGTTTCTCAGAAAGCTTCTTTCCAGTTTTGAACGGAAGATATTTCCTTTTTCACCATAGCCCTCTATGGGCTTCCAAATATCCCTTTGCCAATTCCACAAGAACAGCCTTAGCGAAAGGCTTCTTGAAGGGAAAGATGTAACTCTGTGAGATGAATTAACAGAACACAGAGCAGTTTCTCAGAAAGCTTCTTTCCAGTTTTGAACGGAAGATATTTCCTTTTTCACCATAGCCCTCTATGGGCTTCCAAATATCCCTTTGCCAATTCCACAAGAACAGCCTTAGCGAAAGGCTTCTTGAAGGGAAAGATGTAACTCTTTGAGATGAATTAAGAGAACACAGAGCAGTTTCTCAGAAAGCTTCTTTCCAGTTTTGAACGGAAGATATTTCCTTTTTCACCATAGCCCTCTATGGGCTTCCAAATATCCCTTTGCCAATTCCACAAGAACAGCCTTAGCGAAAGGCTTCTTGAAGGGAAAGATGTAACTCTGTGAGATGAATTAACAGAACACAGAGCAGTTTCTCAGAAAGCTTCTTTCTAGTTTTGAACGGAAGATATTCCCTTTTTCACCATAGCCCTCTATGGGCTTCCAAATATCCCTTTGCCAATTCCACAAGAACAGCCTTAGCGAAAGGCTTCTTGAAGGGAAAGATGTAACTCTGTGAGATGAATTAACAGAACACAGAGCAGTTTCTCAGAAAGCTTCTTTCGAATTTTGAACGGAAGATATTTCCTTTTTCACGAAAGCCTTCTATGGGCTTCCAAATATCCCTTTGCCAATTCCACAAGAACAGCCTTAGCGAAAGGCTTCTTGCAGGGAAAGATGTAACTCTGTGAGATGAATTAACAGAACACAGAGCAGTTTCTCAGAAAGCTTCTTTCCAGTTTTGAACGGAAGATATTTCATTTTTCACCATAGCCCTCTATGGGCTTCCAAATATCCCTTTGCCAATTCCACAAGAACAGCCTTAGCGAAAGGCTTCTTGAAGGGAAAGATGTAACTCTGTGAGATGAATTAACAGAACACAGAGCAGTTTCTCAGAAAGCTTCTTTCCAGTTTTGAACGGAAGATATTCCCTTTTTCACCATAGCCCTCTATGGGCTTCCAAATATCCCTTTGCCAATTCCACAAGAACAGCCTTAGCGAAAGGCTTCTTGCAGGGAAAGATGTAACTCTGTGAGATGAATTAACAGAACACAGAGCAGTTTCTCAGAAAGCTTCTTTCCAGTTTTGAACGGAAGATATTTCCTTTTTCACCATAGCCCTCTATGGGCTTCCAAATATCCCATTGCCAATTCCTCAAGAACAGCCTTAGCGAAAGGCTTCTTGAAGGGAAAGATGTAACTCTGTGAGATGAATTAACAGAACACAGAGCAGTTTCTCAGAAAGCTTCTTTCCAGTTTTGAACGGAAGATATTCCCTTTTTCACCATAGCCCTCTATGGCCTTCCAAATATCCCTTTGCCAATTCCACAAGAACAGCCTTAGCGAAAGGCTTCTTGAAGGGAAAAATGTAAGTCTGTGAGATGAATTAACAGAACACAGAGCAGTTTCTCAGAAAGCTTCGTTCCAGTTTTGAACGGAAGATATTTCCTTTTTCACCATAGCCCTCTATGGGCTTCCAAATATCCCTTTGCCAATTCCACAAGAACAGCCTTAACGAAAGGCTTCTTGAAGGGAAAGATGTAAGTCTGTCAGATGAATTAACAGAACACAGAGCAATTTCTCAGAAAGCTTCTTTCCAGTTTTGAACGGAAGATATTCCCTTTTTCACCATAGCCCTCTATGGGCTTCCAAATATCCCTTTGCCAATTCCACAAGAACAGCCTTAGCGAAAGGCTTCTTGAAGGGAAAGATGTAACTCTGTGAGATGAATTAACAGAACACAGAGCAGTTTCTCAGAAAGCTTCTTTCCAGTTTTGAACGGAAGATATTTCCTTTTTCACCATAGCCCTCTATGGGCTTCCAAATATCCCTTTGCCAATTCCACAAGAACAGCCTTAGCGAAAGGCTTCTTGAAGGGAAAGATGTAACTCTGTGAGATGAATTAACAGAACACAGAGTAGTTTCTCAGAAAGCTTCTTTCCAGATTTGAACGGAAGATATTTCCTTTTTCACCATAGCCCTCTATGGGCTTCCAAATATCCCTTTGCCAATTCCACAAGAACAGCCTTAGCGAAAGGCTTCTTGAAGGGAAAGATGTAACTCTGTGAGATGAATTAACAGAACACAGAGCAGTTTCTCAGAAAGCTTCTTTCCAGTTTTGAACGGAAGATATTTCCTTTTTCACCATAGCCCTCTATGGGCTTCCAAATATCCCTTTGCCAATTCCACAAGAACAGCCTTAGCGAAAGGCTTCTTGAAGGGAAAGATGTAACTCTGTGAGATGAATTAACAGAACACAGAGCAGTTTCTCAGAAAGCTTCTTTCCAGTTTTGAACGGAAGATATTTCCTTTTTCACCATAGCCCTCTATGGGCTTCCAAATATCCCTTTGCCAATTCCACAAGAACAGCCTTAGCGAAAGGCTTCTTGAAGGGAAAGATGTAACTCTTTGAGATGATTTAAGAGAACACAGAGCAGTTTCTCAGAAAGCTTCTTTCCAGTTTTGAACGGAAGATATTTCCTTTTTCACCATAGCCCTCTATGGGCTTCCAAATATCCCTTTGCCAATTCCACAAGAACAGCCTTAGCGAAAGGCTTCTTGAAGGGAAAGATGTAACTCTGTGAGATGAATTAACAGAACACAGAGCAGTTTCTCAGAAAGCTTCTTTCTAGTTTTGAACGGAAGATATTCCCTTTTTCACCATAGCCCTCTATGGGCTTCCAAATATCCCTTTGCCAATTCCACAAGAACAGCCTTAGCGAAAGGCTTCTTGAAGGGAAAGATGTAACTCTGTGAGATGAATTAACAGAACACAGAGTATTTCTCAGAAAGCTTCTTTCCAGATTTGAACGGAAGATATTTCCTTTTTTACCATAGCCCTCTATGGGCTTCCAAATATCCCTTTGCCAATTCCACAAGAACAGCCTTAGCGAAAGGCTTCTTGAAGGGAAAGATGTAACTCTGTGAAATGAATTAACAGAACACAGAGCAGTTTCTCAGAAAGCTTCTTTCCAGTTTTGAACGGAAGATATTTCCTTTTTCACCATAGCCCTCTATGGGCTTCCAAATATCCCTTTGCCAATTCCACAAGAACAGACTTAGCGAAAGGCTTCTTGAAGGGAAAGATGTAACTCTGTGAGATGAATTAACAGAACACAGAGCAGTTTCTCAGAAAGCTTCTTTCCAGTTTTGAACGGAAGATATTTCCTTTTTCACCATAGCCCTCTATGGGCTTCCAAATATCCCGTTGCGAATTCCACAAGAACAGCCTTAGCGAAAGGCTTCTTGAAGGGAAAGATGTAACTCTTTGAGATGAATTAAGAGAACACAGAGCAGTTTCTCAGAAAGCTTCTTTCCAGTTTTGAACGGAAGATATTTCCTTTTTCACCATAGCCCTCTATGGGCTTCCAAATATCCCTTTGCCAATTCCACAAGAACAGCCTTAGCGAAAGACTTCTTGAAGGGAAAGATGTAACTCTGTGAGATGAATTAACAGAACACAGAGCAGTTTCTCAGAAAGCTTCTTTCTAGTTTTGAACGGAAGATATTCCCTTTTTCACCATAGCCCTCTATGGGCTTCCAAATATCCCTTTGCCAATTCCACAAGAACAGCCTTAGCGAAAGGCTTCTTGAAGGGAAAGATGTAACTCTGTGAGATCAATGAACAGAACACAGAGCAGTTTCTCAGAAAGCTTCTTTCGAATTTTGAACGGAAGATATTTCCTTTTTCACCAAAGCCTTCTATGGGCTTCCAAATATCCCTTTGCCAATTCCACAAGAACAGCCTTAGCGAAAGGCTTCTTGAAGGGAAAGATGTAACTCTGTGAGATGAATTAACAGAACACAGAGCAGTTTCTCAGAAAGCTTCTTTCCAGTTTTGAACGGAAGATATTTCATTTTTCACCATAGCCCTCTATGGGCTTCCAAATATCCCTTTGCCAATTCCACAAGAACAGCCTTAGCGAAAGGCTTCTTGAAGGGAAAGATGTAACTCTGTGAGATGAATTAACAGAACACAGAGCAGTTTCTCAGAAAGCTTCTTTCCAGTTTTGAACGGAAGATATTCCCTTTTTCACCATAGCCCTCTATGGGCTTCCAAATATCCCTTTGCCAATTCCACAAGAACAGCCTTAGCGAAAGGCTTCTTGCAGGGAAAGATGTAACTCTGTGAGATGAATTAACAGAACACAGAGCAGTTTCTCAGAAAGCTTCTTTCCAGTTTTGAACGGAAGATATTTCCTTTTTCACCATAGCCCTCAATGGGCTTCCAAATATCCCTTTGCCAATTCCACAAGAACAGCCTTAGCGAAAGGCTTCTTGAAGGGAAAGATGTAACTCTGTGAGATGAATTAACAGAACACAGAGCAGTTTCTCAGAAAGCTTCTTTCCTGTTTTGAACGGAAGATATTCCCTTTTTCACCATAGCCATCTATGGGCTTCCAAATATCCCTTTGCCAATTCCACAAGAACAGCCTTAGCGAAAGGCTTCTTGAAGGGAAAGATGTAACTCTGTGAGATGAATTAACAGAACACAGAGCAGTTTCTCAGAAAGCTTCTTTCCAGTTTTGAACGGAAGATATTCCCTTTTTCACCATAGCCCTCTATGGGCTTCCAAATATCCCTTTGCCAATTCCACAAGAACAGCCTTAGCGAAAGGCTTCTTGAAGGGAAAGATGTAACTCTGTGAGATGAATTAACAGAACACAGAGCAGTTTCTCAGAAAGCTTCTTTCCAGTTTTGAAAGGAAGATATTTCCTTTTTCACCATAGCCCTCTAAGGGCTTCCAAATATCCCTTTGCCAATTCCACAAGAACAGCCTTAGCGAAAGGCTTCTTGAAGGGAAAGATGTAACTCTGTGAGATGAATTAACGGAACACAGAGCAGTTTCTCAGAAAGCTTCTTTCCAGTTTTGAACGGAAGATATTCCCTTTTTCAACATAGCCCTCTATGGGCTTCCAAATATCCCTTTGCCAATTCCACAAGAACAGCCTTAGCGAAAGGCTTCTTGAAGGGAAAGATGTAACTCTGTGAGATGAATTAACAGAACACAGAGCAGTTTCTCAGAAAGCTTCTTTCCAGTTTTGAACGGAAGATATTTCCTTTTTCACCATAGCCCTCTATGGGCTTCCAAATATCCCTTTGCCAATTCCACAAGAACAGCCTTAGCGAAAGGCTTCTTGAAGGGAAAGATGTAACTCTTTGAGATGAATTAAGAGAACACAGAGCAGTTTCTCAGAAAGCTTCTTTCCAGTTTTGAACGGAAGATATTTCCTTTTTCACCATAGCCCTCTATGGGCTTCCAAATATCCCTTTGCCAATTCCACAAGAACAGCCTTAGCGAAAGGCTTCTTGAAGGGAAAGATGTAACTCTGTGAGATGAATTAACAGAACACAGAGGAGTTTCTCAGAAAGCTTCTTTCCAGTTTTGAACGGAAGATATTTCCTTTTTCACCATAGCCCTCTAGGGGCTTCTAAATATCCCTTTGCCAATTCTACAAGAACAGTCTTAGCGAAAGGCTTCTTGAAGGGAAAGATGTAACTCTGTGAGATGAATTAACAGAACACAGAGCAGTTTCTCAGAAAGCTTCTTTCCAGTTTTGAAGGGAAGATATTTCCTTTTTCACCATAGCCCCCTATGGGCTTCCAAATATCCCTTTGCCAATTCCACAAGAACAGCCTTAGCGAAAGGCTTCTTGAAGGAAAATTTGTAACTCTGTGAGATGAATTAACAGAACACAGAGCAGTTTCTCAGAAAGCTTCTTTAAAGTTTTGAACGGAAGATATTTCCTTTTTCACCATAGCCCTCTATGGGCTTCCAAATATCCCTTTGCCAATTCCCCAAGAACAGCCTTAGCGAAAGGCTTCTTGAAGGAAAAGTTGTAACTCTGTGAGATGAATTAACAGAACACAGAGCAGTTTCTCAGAAAGCTTCTTTCCAGTTTTGAACGGAAGATATTTCCTTTTTCACCATAGCCCTCTATGGGCTTCCAAATATCCCTTTGCCAATTCCACAAGAACAGCCTTAGCGAAAGGCTTCTTGAAGGGAAAGATGTAACTCTGTGAGATGAATTAACAGATCACAGAGCAGTTTCTCAGAAAGCTTCTTTCCAGTTTTGAACGGAAGATATTTCCTTTTTCACCATAGCCCTCTATGGGCTTCCAAATATCCCTTTGCCAATTCCACAAGAACAGCCTTAGCGAAAGGCTTCTTGAAGGGAAAGATGTAACTCTGTGAGATGAATTAACAGAACACAGAGCAGTTTCTCAGAAAGCTTCTTTCCAGTTTTGAACGGAAGATATTCCCTTTTTCACCATAGCCCTCTATGGGCTTCCAAATATCCTTTGCCAATTCCACAAGAACAGCCTTAGCGAAAGGCTTCTTGCAGGGAAAGATGTAACTCTGTGAGATGAATTAACAGAACACAGAGCAGTTTCTCAGAAAGCTTCTTTCCAGTTTTGAACGGAAGATATTTCCTTTTTCACCATAGCCCTCTATGGGCTTCCAAATATCCCATTGCCAATTCCTCAAGAACAGCCTTAGCGAAAGGCTTCTTGAAGGGAAAGATGTAACTCTGTGAGATGAATTAACAGAACACAGAGCAGTTTCTCATAAAGCTTCTTTCCAGTTTTGAACGGAAGATATTCCCTTTTTCACCATAGCCCTCTATGGGCTTCCAAATATCCCTTTGCCAATTCCACAAGAACAGCCTTAGCGAAAGGCTTCTTGAAGGGAAAAATGTAAGTCTGTGAGATGAATTAACAGAACACAGAGCAGTTTCTCAGAAAGCTTCGTTCCAGTTTTGAACGGAAGATATTTCCTTTTTCACCATAGCCCTCTATGGGCTTCCAAATATCCCTTTGCCAATTCCACAAGAACAGCCTTAGCGAAAGGCTTCTTGAAGGGAAAGATGTAAGTCTGTGAGATGAATTAACAGAACACAGAGCAATTTCTCAGAAAGCTTCTTTCCAGTTTTGAACGGAAGATATTCCCTTTTTCACCATAGCCCTCTATGGGCTTCCAAATATCCCTTTGCCAATTCCACAAGAACAGCCTTAGCGAAAGGCTTCTTGAAGGGAAAGATGTAACTCTGTGAGATGAATTAACAGAACACAGAGGAGTTTCTCAGAAAGCTTCTTTCCAGTTTTGAACGGAAGATATTTCCTTTTTCACCATAGCCCTCTATGGGCTTCCAAATATCCCTTTGCCAATTCCACAAGAACAGCCTTAGCGAAAGGCTTCTTGAAGGGAAAGATGTAACTCTGTGAGATGAATTAACAGAACACAGAGTAGTTTCTCAGAAAGCTTCTTTCCAGATTTGAACGGAAGATATTTCCTTTTTCACCATAGCCCTCTATGGGCTTCCAAATATCCCTTTGCCAATTCCACAAGAACAGCCTTAGCGAAAGGCTTCTTGAAGGGAAAGATGTAACTCTGTGAGATGAATTAACAGAACACAGAGCAGTTTCTCAGAAAGCTTCTTTCCAGTTTTGAACGGAAGATATTTCCTTTTTCACCATAGCCCTCTATGGGCTTCCAAATATCCCTTTGCCAATTCCACAAGAACAGCCTTAGCGAAAGGCTTCTTGAAGGGAAAGATGTAACTCTGTGAGATGAATTAACAGAACACAGAGCAGTTTCTCAGAAAGCTTCTTTCCAGTTTTGAACGGAAGATATTTCCTTTTTCACCATAGCCCTCTATGGGCTTCCAAATATCCCTTTGCCAATTCCACAAGAACAGCCTTAGCGAAAGGCTTCTTGAAGGGAAAGATGTAACTCTTTGAGATGAATTAAGAGAACACAGAGCAGTTTCTCAGAAAGCTTCTTTCCAGTTTTGAACGGAAGATATTTCCTTTTTCACCATAGCCCTCTATGGGCTTCCAAATATCCCTTTGCCAATTCCACAAGAACAGCCTTAGCGAAAGGCTTCTTGAAGGGAAAGATGTAACTCTGTGAGATGAATTAACAGAACACAGAGCAGTTTCTCAGAAAGCTTCTTTCCAGTTTTGAACGGAAGATATTCCCTTTTTCACCATAGCCCTCTATGGGCTTCCAAATATCCCTTTGCCAATTCCACAAGAACAGCCTTAGCGAAAGGCTTCTTGCAGGGAAAGATGTAACTCTGTGAGATGAATTAACAGAACACAGAGCAGTTTCTCAGAAAGCTTCTTTCCAGTTTTGAACGGAAGATATTTCCTTTTTCACCATAGCCCTCTATGGGCTTCCAAATATCCCATTGCCAATTCCTCAAGAACAGCCTTAGCGAAAGGCTTCTTGAAGGGAAAGATGTAACTCTGTGAGATGAATTAACAGAACACAGAGCAGTTTCTCAGAAAGCTTCTTTCCAGTTTTGAACGGAAGATATTCCCTTTTTCACCATAGCCCTCTATGGGCTTCCAAATATCCCTTTGCCAATTCCACAAGAACAGCCTTAGCGAAAGGCTTCTTGAAGGGAAAAATGTAAGTCTGTGAGATGAATTAACAGAACACAGAGCAGTTTCTCAGAAAGCTTCGTTCCAGTTTTGAACGGAAGATATTTCCTTTTTCACCATAGCCCTCTATGGGCTTCCAAATATCCCTTTGCCAATTCCACAAGAACAGCCTTAGCGAAAGGCTTCTTGAAGGGAAAGATGTAAGTCTGTGAGATGAATTAACAGAACACAGAGCAATTTCTCAGAAAGCTTCTTTCCAGTTTTGAACGGAAGATATTCCCTTTTTCACCATAGCCCTCTATGGGCTTCCAAATATCCCTTTGCCAATTCCACAAGAACAGCCTTAGCGAAAGGCTTCTTGAAGGGAAAGATGTAACTCTGTGAGATGAATTAACAGAACACAGAGCAGTTTCTCAGAAAGCTTCTTTCCAGTTTTGAACGGAAGATATTTCCTTTTTCACCATAGCCCTCTATGGGCTTCCAAATATCCCTTTGCCAATTCCACAAGAACAGCCTTAGCGAAAGGCTTCTTGAAGGGAAAGATGTAACTCTTTGAGATGAATTAAGAGAACACAGAGCAGTTTCTCAGAAAGCTTCTTTCCAGTTTTGAACGGAAGATATTTCCTTTTTCACCATAGCCCTCTATGGGCTTCCAAATATCCCTTTGCCAATTCCACAAGAACAGCCTTAGCGAAAGGCTTCTTGAAGGGAAAGATGTAACTCTGTGAGATGAATTAACAGAACACAGAGCAGTTTCTCAGAAAGCTTCTTTCTAGTTTTGAACGGAAGATATTCCCTTTTTCACCATAGCCCTCTATGGGCTTCCAAATATCCCTTTGCCAATTCCACAAGAACAGCCTTAGCGAAAGGCTTCTTGAAGGGAAAGATGTAACTCTGTGAGATGAATTAACAGAACACAGAGTATTTCTCAGAAAGCTTCTTTCCAGATTTGAACGGAAGATATTTCCTTTTTCACCATAGCCCTCTATGGGCTTCCAAATATCCCTTTGCCAATTCCACAAGAACAGCCTTAGCGAAAGGCTTCTTGAAGGGAAAGATGTAACTCTGTGAAATGAATTAACAGAACACAGAGCAGTTTCTCAGAAAGCTTCTTTCCAGTTTTGAACGGAAGATATTTCCTTTTTCACCATAGCCCTCTATGGGCTTCCAAATATCCCTTTGCCAATTCCACAAGAACAGCCTTAGCGAAAGGCTTCTTGAAGGGAAAGATGTAACTCTGTGAGATGAATTAACAGAACACAGAGCAGTTTCTCAGAAAGCTTCTTTCCAGTTTTGAACGGAAGATATTTCCTTTTTCACCATAGCCCTCTATGGGCTTCCAAATATCCCGTTGCCAATTCCACAAGAACAGCCTTAGCGAAAGGCTTCTTGAAGGGAAAGATGTAACTCTTTGAGATGAATTAAGAGAACACAGAGCAGTTTCTCAGAAAGCTTCTTTCCAGTTTTGAACGGAAGATATTTCCTTTTTCACCATAGCCCTCTATGGGCTTCCAAATATCCCTTTGCCAATTCCACAAGAACAGCATTAGCGAAAGGCTTCTTGAAGGGAAAGATGTAACTCTGTGAGATGAATTAACAGAACACAGAGCAGTTTCTCAGAAAGCTTCTTTCTAGTTTTGAACGGAAGATATTCCCTTTTTCACCATAGCCCTCTATGGGCTTCCAAATATCCCTTTGCCAATTCCACAAGAACAGCCTTAGCGAAAGGCTTCTTGAAGGGAAAGATGTAACTCTGTGAGATCAATTAACAGAACACAGAGCAGTTTCTCAGAAAGCTTCTTTCGAATTTTGAACGGAAGATATTTCCTTTTTCACCAAAGCCTTCTATGGGCTTCCAAATATCCCTTTGCCAATTCCACAAGAACAGCCTTAGCGAAAGGCTTCTTGAAGGGAAAGATGTAACTCTGTGAGATGAATTAACAGAACACAGAGCAGTTTCTCAGAAACCTTCTTTCCAGTTTTGAACGGAAGATATTTCCTTTTTCACCATAGCCCTCTATGGGCTTCCAAATATCCCTTTGCCAATTCCACAAGAACAGCCTTAGCGAAAGGCTTCTTGAAGGGAAAGATGTAACTCTGTGAGATGAATTAACAGAACACAGAGCAGTTTCTCAGAAAGCTTCTTTCCAGTTTTGAACGGAAGATATTCCCTTTTTCACCATAGCCCTCTATGGGCTTCCAAATATCCCTTTGCCAATTCCACAAGAACAGCCTTAGCGAAAGGCTTCTTGCAGGGAAAGATGTAACTCTGTGAGATGAATTAACAGAACACAGAGCAGTTTCTCAGAAAGCTTCTTTCCAGTTTTGAACGGAAGATATTTCCTTTTTCACCATAGCCCTCTATGGGCTTCCAAATATCCCATTGCCAATTCCTCAAGAACAGCCTTAGCGAAAGGCTTCTTGAAGGGAAAGATGTAACTCTGTGAGATGAATTAACAGAACACAGAGCAGTTTCTCAGAAAGCTTCTTTCCAGTTTTGAACGGAAGATATTCCCTTTTTCACCATAGCCCTCTATGGGCTTCCAAATATCCCTTTGCCAATTCCACAAGAACAGCCTTAGCGAAAGGCTTCTTGAAGGGAAAAATGTAAGTCTGTGAGATGAATTAACAGAACACAGAGCAGTTTCTCAGAAAGCTTCGTTCCAGTTTTGAACGGAAGATATTTCCTTTTTCACCATAGCCCTCTATGGGCTTCCAAATATCCCTTTGCCAATTCCACAAGAACAGCCTTAGCGAAAGGCTTCTTGAAGGGAAAGATGTAAGTCTGTGAGATGAATTAACAGAACACAGAGCAATTTCTCAGAAAGCTTCTTTCCAGTTTTGAACGGAAGATATTCCCTTTTTCACCATAGCCCTCTATGGGCTTCCAAATATCCCTTTGCCAATTCCACAAGAACAGCCTTAGCGAAAGGCTTCTTGAAGGGAAAGATGTAACTCTGTGAGATGAATTAACAGAACACAGAGCAGTTTCTCAGAAAGCTTCTTTCCAGTTTTGAACGGAAGATATTTCCTTTTTCACCATAGCCCTCTATGGGCTTCCAAATATCCCTTTGCCAATTCCACAAGAACAGCCTTAGCGAAAGGCTTCTTGAAGGGAAAGATGTAACTCTGTGAGATGAATTAACAGAACACAGAGTAGTTTCTCAGAAAGCTTCTTTCCAGATTTGAACGGAAGATATTTCCTTTTTCACCATAGCCCTCTATGGGCTTCCAAATATCCCTTTGCCAATTCCACAAGAACAGCCTTAGCGAAAGGCTTCTTGAAGGGAAAGATGTAACTCTGTGAGATGAATTAACAGAACACAGAGCAGTTTCTCAGAAAGCTTCTTTCCAGTTTTGAACGGAAGATATTTCCTTTTTCACCATAGCCCTCTATGGGCTTCCAAATATCCCTTTGCCAATTACACAAGAACAGCCTTAGCGAAAGGCTTCTTGAAGGGAAAGATGTAACTCTGTGAGATGAATTAACAGAACACAGAGCAGTTTCTCAGAAAGCTTCTTTCCAGTTTTGAACGGAAGATATTTCCTTTTTCACCATAGCCCTCTATGGGCTTCCAAATATCCCTTTGCCAATTCCACAGGAACAGCCTTAGCGTAAGGCTTCTTGAAGGGAAAGATGTAACTCTTTGAGATGAATTAAGAGAACACAGAGCAGTTTCTCAGAAAGCTTCTTTCCAGTTTTGAACGGAAGATATTCCCTTTTTCACCATAGCCCTCTATGGGCTTCCAAATATCCCTTTGCCAATTCCACAAGAACAGCCTTAGCGAAAGGCTTCTTGAAGGGAAAAATGTAAGTCTGTGAGATGAATTAACAGAACACAGAGCAGTTTCTCAGAAAGCTTCGTTCCAGTTTTGAACGGAAGATATTTCCTTTTTCACCATAGCCCTCTATGGGCTTCCAAATATCCCTTTGCCAATTCCACAAGAACAGCCTTAGCGAAAGGCTTCTTGAAGGGAAAGATGTAAGTCTGTGAGATGAATTAACAGAACACAGAGCAATTTCTCAGAAAGCTTCTTTCCAGTTTTGAACGGAAGATATTCCCTTTTCCACCATAGCCCTCTATGGGCTTCCAAATATCCCTTTGCCAATTCCACAAGAACAGCCTTAGCGAAAGGCTTCTTGAAGGGAAAGATGTAACTCTGTGAGATGAATTAACAGAACACAGAGCAGTTTCTCAGAAAGCTTCTTTCCAGTTTTGAACGGAAGATATTTCCTTTTTCACCATAGCCCTCTATGGGCTTCCAAATATCCCTTTGCCAATTCCACAAGAACAGCCTTAGCGAAAGGCTTCTTGAAGGGAAAGATGTAACTCTGTGAGATGAATTAACAGAACACAGAGTAGTTTCTCAGAAAGCTTCTTTCCAGATTTGAACGGAAGATATTTCCTTTTTCACCATAGCCCTCTATGGGCTTCCAAATATCCCTTTGCCAATTCCACAAGAACAGCCTTAGCGAAAGGCTTCTTGAAGGGAAAGATGTAACTCTGTGAGATGAATTAACAGAACACAGAGCAGTTTCTCAGAAAGCTTCTTTCCAGTTTTGAACGGAAGATATTTCCTTTTTCACCATAGCCCTCTATGGGCTTCCAAATATCCCTTTGCCAATTCCACAAGAACAGCCTTAGCGAAAGGCTTCTTGAAGGGAAAGATGTAACTCTGTGAGATGAATTAGCAGAACACAGAGCAGTTTCTCAGAAAGCTTCTTTCCAGTTTTGAACGGAAGATATTTCCTTTTTCACCATAGCCCTCTATGGGCTTCCAAATATCCCTTTGCCAATTCCACAAGAACAGCCTTTGCGAAAGGCTTCTTGAAGGGAAAGATGTAACTCTTTGAGATGAATTAAGAGAACACAGAGCAGTTTCTCAGAAAGCTTCTTTCCAGTTTTGAACGGAAGATATTTCCTTTTTCACCATAGCCCTCTATGGGCTTCCAAATATCCCTTTGCCAATTCCACAAGAACAGCCTTAGCGAAAGGCTTCTTGAAGGGAAAGATGTAACTCTGTGAGATGAATTAACAGAACACAGAGCAGTTTCTCAGAAAGCTTCTTTCTAGTTTTGAACGGAAGATATTCCCTTTTTCACCATAGCCCTCTATGGGCTTCCAAATATCCCTTTGCCAATTCCACAAGAACAGCCTTAGCGAAAGGCTTCTTGAAGGGAAAGATGTAACTCTGTGAGATGAATTAACAGAACACAGAGCAGTTTCTCAGAAAGCTTCTTTCGAATTTTGAACGGAAGATATTTCCTTTTTCACCAAAGCCTTCTATGGGCTTCCAAATATCCCTTTGCCAATTCCACAAGAACAGCCTTAGCGAAAGGCTTCTTGAAGGGAAAGATGTAACTCTGTGAGATGAATTAACAGAACACAGAGCAGTTTCTCAGAAAGCTTCTTTCCAGTTTTGAACGGAAGATATTTCATTTTTCACCATAGCCCTCTATGGGCTTCCAAATATCCCTTTGCCAATTCCACAAGAACAGCCTTAGCGAAAGGCTTCTTGAAGGGAAAGATGTAACTCTGTGAGATGAATTAACAGAACACAGAGCAGTTTCTCAGAAAGCTTCTTTCCAGTTTTGAACGGAAGATATTCCCTTTTTCACCATAGCCCTCTATGGGCTTCCAAATATCCCTTTGCCAATTCCACAAGAACAGCCTTAGCGAAAGGCTTCTTGCAGGGAAAGATGTAACTCTGTGAGATGAATTAACAGAACACAGAGCAGTTTCTCAGAAAGCTTCTTTCCAGTTTTGAACGGAAGATATTTCCTTTTTCACCATAGCCCTCAATGGGCTTCCAAATATCCCTTTGCCAATTCCACAAGAACAGCCTTAGCGAAAGGCTTCTTGAAGGGAAAGATGTAACTCTGTGAGATGAATTAACAGAACACAGAGCAGTTTCTCAGAAAGCTTCTTTCCTGTTTTGAACGGAAGATATTCCCTTTTTCACCATAGCCCTCTATGGGCTTCCAAATATCCCTTTGCCAATTCCACAAGAACAGCCTTAGCGAAAGGCTTCTTGAAGGGAAAGATGTAACTCTGTGAGATGAATTAACAGAACACAGAGCAGTTTCTCAGAAAGCTTCTTTCCAGTTTTGAACGGAAGATATTCCCTTTTTCACCATAGCCCTCTATGGGCTTCCAAATATCCCTTTGCCAATTCCACAAGAACAGCCTTAGCGAAAGGCTTCTTGAAGGGAAAGATGTAACTCTGTGAGATGAATTAACAGAACACAGAGCAGTTTCTCAGAAAGCTTCTTTCCAGTTTTGAAAGGAAGATATTTCCTTTTTCACCATAGCCCTCTAAGGGCTTCCAAATATCCCTTTGCCAATTCCACAAGAACAGCCTTAGCGAAAGGCTTCTTGAAGGGAAAGATGTAACTCTGTGAGATGAATTAACGGAACACAGAGCAGTTTCTCAGAAAGCTTCTTTCCAGTTTTGAACGGAAGATATTCCCTTTTTCAACATAGCCCTCTATGGGCTTCCAAATATCCCTTTGCCAATTCCACAAGAACAGCCTTAGCGAAAGGCTTCTTGAAGGGAAAGATGTAACTCTGTGAGATGAATTACCAGAACACAGAGCAGTTTCTCAGAAAGCTTCTTTCCAGTTTTGAACGGAAGATATTTCCTTTTTCACCATAGCCCTCTATGGGCTTCCAAATATCCCTTTGCCAATTCCACAAGAACAGCCTTAGCGAAAGGCTTCTTGAAAGGAAAAATGTAAGTCTGTGAGATGAATTAACAGAACACAGAGCAGTTTCTCAGAAAGCTTCGTTCCAGTTTTGAACGGAAGATATTTCCTTTTTCACCATAGCCCTCTATGGGCTTCCAAATATCCCTTTGCCAATTCCACAAGAACAGCCTTAGCGAAAGGCTTCTTGAAGGGAAAGATGTAAGTCTGTGAGATGAATTAACAGAACACAGAGCAATTTCTCAGAAAGCTTCTTTCCAGTTTTGAACGGAAGATATTCCCTTTTTCACCATAGCCCTCTATGGGCTTCCAAATATCCCTTTGCCAATTCCACAAGAACAGCCTTAGCGAAAGGCTTCTTGAAGGGAAACATGTAACTCTGTGAGATGAATTAACAGAACACAGAGGAGTTTCTCAGAAAGCTTCTTTCCAGTTTTGAACGGAAGATATTTCCTTTTTCACCATAGCCCTCTATGGGCTTCCAAATATCCCTTTGCCAATTCCACAAGAACAGCCTTAGCGAAAGGCTTCTTGAAGGGAAAGATGTAACTCTGTGAGATGAATTAACAGAACACAGAGTAGTTTCTCAGAAAGCTTCTTTCCAGATTTGAACGGAAGATATTTCCTTTTTCACCATAGCCCTCTATGGGCTTCCAAATATCCCTTTGCCAATTCCACAAGAACAGCCTTAGCGAAAGGCTTCTTGAAGGGAAAGATGTAACTCTGTGAGATGAATTAACAGAACACAGAGCAGTTTCTCAGAAAGCTTCTTTCCAGTTTTGAACGGAAGATATTCCCTTTTTCACCATAGCCCTCTATGGGCTTCCAAATATCCCTTTGCCAATTCCACAAGAACAGCCTTAGCGAAAGGCTTCTTGCAGGGAAAGATGTAACTCTGTGAGATGAATTAACAGAACACAGAGCAGTTTCTCAGAAAGCTTCTTTCCAGTTTTGAACGGAAGATATTTCCTTTTTCACCATAGCCCTCTATGGGCTTCCAAATATCCCATTGCCAATTCCTCAAGAACAGCCTTAGCGAAAGGCTTCTTGAAGGGAAAGATGTAACTCTGTGAGATGAATTAACAGAACACAGAGCAGTTTCTCAGAAAGCTTCTTTCCAGTTTTGAACGGAAGATATTCCCTTTTTCACCATAGCCCTCTATGGCCTTCCAAATATCCCTTTGCCAATTCCACAAGAACAGCCTTAGCGAAAGGCTTCTTGAAGGGAAAAATGTAAGTCTGTGAGATGAATTAACAGAACACAGAGCAGTTTCTCAGAAAGCTTCGTTCCAGTTTTGAACGGAAGATATTTCCTTTTTCACCATAGCCCTCTATGGGCTTCCAAATATCCCTTTGCCAATTCCACAAGAACAGCCTTAGCGAAAGGCTTCTTGAAGGGAAAGATGTAAGTCTGTCAGATGAATTAACAGAACACAGAGCAATTTCTCAGAAAGCTTCTTTCCAGTTTTGAACGGAAGATATTCCCTTTTTCACCATAGCCCTCTATGGGCTTCCAAATATCCCTTTGCCAATTCCACAAGAACAGCCTTAGCGAAAGGCTTCTTGAAGGGAAAGATGTAACTCTGTGAGATGAATTAACAGAACACAGAGCAGTTTCTCAGAAAGCTTCTTTCCAGTTTTGAACGGAAGATATTTCCTTTTTCACCATAGCCCTCTATGGGCTTCCAAATATCCCTTTGCCAATTCCACAAGAACAGCCTTAGCGAAAGGCTTCTTGAAGGGAAAGATGTAACTCTGTGAGATGAATTAACAGAACACAGAGTAGTTTCTCAGAAAGCTTCTTTCCAGATTTGAACGGAAGATATTTCCTTTTTCACCATAGCCCTCTATGGGCTTCCAAATATCCCTTTGCCAATTCCACAAGAACAGCCTTAGCGAAAGGCTTCTTGAAGGGAAAGATGTAACTCTGTGAGATGAATTAACAGAACACAGAGCAGTTTCTCAGAAAGCTTCTTTCCAGTTTTGAACGGAAGATATTTCCTTTTTCACCATAGCCCTCTATGGGCTTCCAAATATCCCTTTGCCAATTCCACAAGAACAGCCTTAGCGAAAGGCTTCTTGAAGGGAAAGATGTAACTCTGTGAGATGAATTAACAGAACACAGAGCAGTTTCTCAGAAAGCTTCTTTCCAGTTTTGAACGGAAGATATTTCCTTTTTCACCATAGCCCTCTATGGGCTTCCAAATATCCCTTTGCCAATTCCACAAGAACAGCCTTAGCGAAAGGCTTCTTGAAGGGAAAGATGTAACTCTTTGAGATGAATTAAGAGAACACAGAGCAGTTTCTCAGAAAGCTTCTTTCCAGTTTTGAACGGAAGATATTTCCTTTTTCACCATAGCCCTCTATGGGCTTCCAAATATCCCTTTGCCAATTCCACAAGAACAGCCTTAGCGAAAGGCTTCTTGAAGGGAAAGATGTAACTCTGTGAGATGAATTAACAGAACACAGAGCAGTTTCTCAGAAAGCTTCTTTCTAGTTTTGAACGGAAGATATTCCCTTTTTCACCATAGCCCTCTATGGGCTTCCAAATATCCCTTTGCCAATTCCACAAGAACAGCCTTAGCGAAAGGCTTCTTGAAGGGAAAGATGTAACTCTGTGAGATGAATTAACAGAACACAGAGTAGTTTCTCAGAAAGCTTCTTTCCAGATTTGAACGGAAGATATTTCCTTTTTCACCATAGCCCTCTATGGGCTTCCAAATATCCCTTTGCCAATTCCACAAGAACAACCTTAGCGAAAGGCTTCTTGAAGGGAAAGATGTAACTCTGTGAAATGAATTAACAGAACACAGAGCAGTTTCTCAGAAAGCTTCTTTCCAGTTTTGAACGGAAGATATTTCCTTTTTCACCATAGCCCTCTATGGGCTTCCAAATATCCCTTTGCCAATTCCACAAGAACAGCCTTAGCGAAAGGCTTCTTGAAGGGAAAGATGTAACTCTGTGAGATGAATTAACAGAACACAGAGCAGTTTCTCAGAAAGCTTCTTTCCAGTTTTGAACGGAAGATATTTCCTTTTTCACCATAGCCCTCTATGGGCTTCCAAATATCCCGTTGCCAATTCCACAAGAACAGCCTTAGCGAAAGGCTTCTTGAAGGGAAAGATGTAACTCTTTGAGATGAATTAAGAGAACACAGAGCAGTTTCTCAGAAAGCTTCTTTCCAGTTTTGAACGGAAGATATTTCCTTTTTCACCATAGCCCTCTATGGGCTTCCAAATATCCCTTTGCCAATTCCACAAGAACAGCCTTAGCGAAAGGCTTCTTGAAGGGAAAGATGTAACTCTGTGAGATGAATTAACAGAACACAGAGCAGTTTCTCAGAAAGCTTCTTTCTAGTTTTGAACGAAAGATATTCCCTTTTTCACCATAGCCCTCTATGGGCTTCCAAATATCCCTTTGCCAATTCCACAAGAACAGCCTTAGCGAAAGGCTTCTTGAAGGGAAAGATGTAACTCTGTGAGATCAATTAACAGAACACAGAGCAGTTTCTCAGAAAGCTTCTTTCGAATTTTGAACGGAAGATATTTCCTTTTTCACCAAAGCCTTCTATGGGCTTCCAAATATCCCTATGCCAATTCCACAAGAACAGCCTTAGCGAAAGGCTTCTTGAAGGGAAAGATGTAACTCTGTGAGATGAATTAACAGAACACAGAGCAGTTTCTCAGAAAGCTTCTTTCCAGTTTTGAACGGAAGATATTTCATTTTTCACCATAGCCCTCTATGGGCTTCCAAATATCCCTTTGCCAATTCCACAAGAACAGCCTTAGCGAAAGGCTTCTTGAAGGGAAAGATGTAACTCTGTGAGATGAATTAAAAGAACACAGAGCAGTTTCTCAGAAAGCTTCTTTCCAGTTTTGAACGGAAGATATTCCCTTTTTCACCATAGCCCTCTATGGGCTTCCAAATATCCCTTTGCCAATTCCACAAGAACAGCCTTAGCGAAAGGCTTCTTGCAGGGAAAGATGTAACTCTGTGAGATGAATTAACAGAACACAGAGCAGTTTCTCAGAAAGCTTCTTTCCAGTTTTGAACGGAAGATATTTCCTTTTTCACCATAGCCCTCTATGGGCTTCCAAATATCCCATTGCCAATTCCTCAAGAACAGCCTTAGCGAAAGGCTTCTTGAAGGGAAAGATGTAACTCTGTGAGATGAATTAACAGAACACAGAGCAGTTTCTAAGAAAGCTTCTTTCCAGTTTTGAACGGAAGATATTCCCTTTTTCACCATAGCCCTCTATGGGCTTCCAAATATCCCTTTGCCAATTCCACAAGAACAGCCTTAGCGAAAGGCTTCTTGAAGGGAAAAATGTAAGTCTGTGAGATGAATTAACAGAACACAGAGCAGTTTCTCAGAAAGCTTCGTTCCAGTTTTGAACGGAAGATATTTCCTTTTTCACCATAGCCCTCTATGGGCTTCCAAATATCCCTTTGCCAATTCCACAAGAACAGCCTTAGCGAAAGGCTTCTTGAAGGGAAAGATGTAAGTCTGTGAGATGAATTAACAGAACACAGAGCAATTTCTCAGAAAGCTTCTTTCCAGTTTTGAACGGAAGATATTCCCTTTTTCACCATAGCCCTCTATGGGCTTCCAAATATCCCTTTGCCAATTCCACAAGAACAGCCTTAGCGAAAGGCTTCTTGAAGGGAAAGATGTAAGTCTGTGAGATGAATTAACAGAACACAGAGCAGTTTCTCAGAAAGCTTCTTTCCAGTTTTGAACGGAAGATATTTCCTTTTTCACCATAGCCCTCTATGGGCTTCCAAATATCCCTTTGCCAATTCCACAAGAACAGCCTTAGCGAAAGGCTTCTTGAAGGGAAAGATGTAACTCTGTGAGATGAATTAACAGAACACAGAGTAGTTTCTCAGAAAGCTTCTTTCCAGATTTGAACGGAAGATATTTCCTTTTTCACCATAGCCCTCTATGGGCTTCCAAATATCCCTTTGCCAATTCCACAAGAACAGCCTTAGCGAAAGGCTTCTTGAAGGGAAAGATGTAAGTCTGTGAGATGAATTAACAGAACACAGATCAGTTTCTCAGAAAGCTTCTTTCCAGTTTTGAACGGAAGATATTTCCTTTTTCACCATAGCCCTCTATGGGCTTCCAAATATCCCTTTGCCAATTCCACAAGAACAGCCTTAGCGAAAGGCTTCTTGAAGGGAAAGATGTAACTCTGTGAGATGAATTAACAGAACACAGAGCAGTTTCTCAGAAAGCTTCTTTCCAGTTTTGAACGGAAGATATTTCCTTTTTCACCATAGCCCTCTATGGGCTTCCAAATATCCCTTTGCCAATTCCACAAGAACAGCCTTAGCGAAAGGCTTCTTGAAGGGAAAGATGTAACTCTTTGAGATGAATTAAGAGAACACAGAGCAGTTTCTCAGAAAGCTTCTTTCCAGTTTTGAACGGAAGATATTTCCTTTTTCACCATAGCCCTCTATGGGCTTCCAAATATCCCTTTGCCAATTCCACAAGAACAGCCTTAGCGAAAGGCTTCTTGAAGGGAAAGATGTAACTCTGTGAGATGAATTAACAGAACACAGAGCAGTTTCTCAGAAAGCTTCTTTCTAGTTTTGAACGGAAGATATTCCCTTTTTCACCATAGCCCTCTATGGGCTTCCAAATATCCCTTTGCCAATTCCACAAGAACAGCCTTAGCGAAAGGCTTCTTGAAGGGAAAGATGTAACTCTGTGAGATGAATTAACAGAACACAGAGCAGTTTCTCAGAAAGCTTCTTTCCAGTTTTGAACGGAAGATATTCCCTTTTTCACCATAGCCCTCTATGGGCTTCCAAATATCCCTTTGCCAATTCCACAAGAACAGCCTTAGCGAAAGGCTTCTTGAAGGGAAAGATGTAACTCTGTGAGATGAATTAACAGAACACAGAGCAGTTTCTCAGAAAGCTTCTTTCCAGTTTTGAACGGAAGATATTTCCTTTTTCACCATAGCCCTCTATGGGCTTCCAAATATCCCTTTGCCAATTCCACAAGAACAGCCTTAGCGAAAGGCTTCTTGAAGGGAAAGATGTAACTCTGTGAGATGAATTAACAGAACACAGAGCAGTTTCTCAGAAAGCTTCTTTCCTGTTTTGAACGGAAGATATTCCCTTTTTCACCATAGCCCTCTATGGGCTTCCAAATATCCCTTTGCCAATTCCACAAGAACAGCCTTAGCGAAAGGCTTCTTGAAGGGAAAGATGTAACTCTGTGAGATGAATTAACAGAACACAGAGCAGTTTCTCAGAAAGCTTCTTTCCAGTTTTGAACGGAAGATATTCCCTTTTTCACCATAGCCCTCTATGGGCTTCCAAATATCCCTTTGCCAATTCCACAATAACAGCCTTAGCGAAAGGCTTCTTGAAGGGAAAGATGTAACTCTGTGAGATGAATTAACAGAACACAGAGCAGTTTCTCAGAAAGCTTCTTTCCAGTTTTGAAAGGAAGATATTTCCTTTTTCACCATTGCCCTCTAAGGGCTTCCAAATATCCCTTTGCCAATTCCACAAGAACAGCCTTAGCGAAAGGCTTCTTGAAGGGAAACATGTAACTCTGTGAGATGAATTAACAGAACACAGAGCAGTTTCTCAGAAAGCTTCTTTCCAGTTTTGAACGGAAGATATTCCCTTTTTCAACATAGCCCTCTATGGGCTTCCAAATATCCCTTTGCCAATTCCACAAGAACAGCCTTAGCGAAAGGCTTCTTGAAGGGAAAGATGTAACTCTGTGAGATGAATTAACAGAACACAGAGCAGTTTCTCAGAAAGCTTCTTTCCAGTTTTGAACGGAAGATATTTCATTTTTCACCATAGCCCTCTATGGGCTTCCAAATATCCCTTTGCCAATTCCACAAGAACAGCCTTAGCGAAAGGCTTCTTGAAGGGAAAGATGTAACTCTTTGAGATGAATTAAGAGAACACAGAGCAGTTTCTCAGAAAGCTTCTTTCGAGTTTTGAACGGAAGATATTTCCTTTTTCACCATAGCCCTCTATGGGCTTCCAAATATCCCTTTGCCAATTCCACAAGAACAGCCTTAGCGAAAGGCTTCTTGAAGGGAAAGATGTAACTCTGTGAGATGAATTAACAGAACACAGAGCAGTTTCTCAGAAAGCTTCTTTCCAGTTTTGAACGGAAGATATTTCCTTTTTCACCATAGCCCTCTAGGGGCTTCCAAATATCCCTTTGCCAATTCTACAAGAACAGTCTTAGCGAAAGGCTTCTTGAAGGGAAAGATGTAACTCTGTGAGATGAATTAACGGAACACAGAGCAGTTTCTCAGAAAGCTTCTTTCCAGTTTTGAAGGGAAGATATTTCCTTTTTCACCATAGCCCCCTATGGGCTTCCAAATATCCCTTTGCCAATTCCACAAGAACAGCCTTAGCGAAAGGCTTCTTGAAGGAAAAGTTGTAACTCTGTGAGATGAATTAACAGAACACAGAGCAGTTTCTCAGAAAGCTTGTTTCCAGATTTGAACGGAAGATATTTCCTTTTTCACCATAGCCATCTATGGGCTTCCAAATATCCCTTTGCCAATTCCACAAGAACAGCCTTAGCGAAAGGCTTCTTGAAGGGAAAGATGTAACTCTGTGAGATGAATTAACAGAACACAGAGCAGTTTCTCAGAAAGCTTCTTTCCAGTTTTGAACGGAAGATATTTCCTTTTTCACCATAGCCCTCTATGGGCTTCCGAATATCCCTTTGCCAATTCCACAAGAACAGCCTTAGCGAAAGGCTTCTTGAAGGGAAAGATGTAACTCTGTGAGATGAATTAACAGAACACAGAGCAGTTTCTCAGAAAGCTTCTTTCCAGTTTTGAACGGAAGATATTTCCTTTTTCAACACAGCCCTCTATGGGATTCCAAATATCCCTTTGCCAATTCCACAAGAACAGCCTTAGCGAAAGGCTTCTTGAAGGGAAAGATGTAACTCTGTGAGATGAATTAACAGAACACAGAGCAGTTTCTCAGAAAGCTTCTTTCCAGTTTTGAACGGAAGATATTTCCTTTTTCACCATAGCCCTCTATGGGCTTCAAAATATCCCCTTGCCAATTCCACAAGAACAGCCTTAGCGAAAGGCTTCTTGAAGGGAAAGATGTAACTCTGTGAGATGAATTAACAGAACACAGAGCAGTTTCTCAGAAAGCTTCTTTCCAGTTTTGAACGGAAGATATTCCCTTTTTCACCATAGCCCTCTATGGGCTTCCAAATATCCCTTTGCCAATTCCACAAGAACAGCCTTAGCGAAAGGCTTCTTGAAGGGAAAGATGTAACTCTGTGAGATGAATTAACAGAACACAGAGCAGTTTCTCAGAAAGCTTCTTTCGAATTTTGAACGGAAGATATTTCCTTTTTCACCAAAGCCTTCTATGGGCTTCCAAATATCCCTTTGCCAATTCCACAAGAACAGCCTTAGCGAAAGGCTTCTTGAAGGGAAAGATGTAACTCTGTGAGATGAATTAACAGAACACAGAGCAGTTTCTCAGAAAGCTTCTTTCCAGTTTTGAACGGAAGATATTTCATTTTTCACCATAGCCCTCTATGGGCTTCCAAATATCCCTTTGCCAATTCCACAAGAACAGCCTTAGCGAAAGGCTTCTTGAAGGGAAAGATGTAACTCTGTGAGATGAATTAACAGAACACAGAGCAGTTTCTCAGAAAGCTTCTTTCCAGTTTTGAACGGAAGATATTCCCTTTTTCACCATAGCCCTCTATGGGCTTCCAAATATCCCTTTGCCAATTCCACAAGAACAGCCTTAGCGAAAGGCTTCTTGAAGGGAAAGATGTAACTCCGTGAGATGAATTAACAGAACACAGAGCAGTTTCTCAGAAAGCTTCTTTCCAGTTTTGAACGGAAGATATTTCCTTTTTCACCATAGACCTCTATGGGCTTCCAAATATCCCTTTGCCAATTCCACAAGAACAGCCTTAGCGAAAGGCTTCTTGAAGGGAAAGATGTAACTCTGTGAGATGAATTAACAGAACACAGAGCAGTTTCTCAGAAAGCTTCTTTCCTGTTTTGAACGGAAGATATTCCCTTTTTCACCATAGCCCTCTATGGGCTTCCAAATATCCCTTTGCCAATTCCACAAGAACAGCCTTAGCGAAAGGCTTCTTGAAGGGAAAGATGTAACTCTGTGAGATGAATTAACAGAACACAGAGCAGTTTCTCAGAAAGCTTCTTTCCAGTTTTGAAAGGAAGATATTTCCTTTTTCACCATAGCCCTCTAAGGGCTTCCAAATATCCCTTTGCCAATTCCACAAGAACAGACTTAGCGAAAGGCTTCTTGAAGGGAAACATGTAACTCTGTGAGATGAATTAACAGAACACAGAGCAGTTTCTCAGAAAGCATCTTTCCAGTTTTGAACGGAAGATATTCCCTTTTTCAACATAGCCCTCTATGGGCTTCCAAATATCCCTTTGCCAATTCCACAAGAACAGCCTTAGCGAAAGGCTTCTTGAAGGGAAAGATGTAACTCTGTGAGATGAATTAACAGAACACAGAGCAGTTTCTCAGAAAGCTTCTTTCCAGTTTTGAACGGAAGATATTTCCTTTTTCACCATAGCCCTCTATGGGCTTCCAAATATCCCTTTGCCAATTCCACAAGAACAGCCTTAGCGAAAGGCTTCTTGAAGGGAAAGATGTAACTCTGTGAGATGAATTAACAGAACACAGAGCAGTTTCTCAGAAAGCTTCTTTCCAGTTTTGAACGGAAGATATTTCCTTTTTCACCATAGCCCTCTAGGGGCTTCCAAATATCCCTTTGCCAATTCTACAAGAACAGTCTTAGCGAAAGGCTTCTTGAAGGGAAAGATGTAACTCTGTGAGATGAATTAACGGAACACAGAGCAGTTTCTCAGAAAGCTTCTTTCCAGTTTTGAAGGGAAGATATTTCCTTTTTCACCATAGCCCCCTATGGGCTTCCAAATATCCCTTTGCCAATTCCACAAGAACAGCCTTAGCGAAAGGCTTCTTGAAGGAAAAGTTGTAACTCTGTGAGATGAATTAACAGAACACAGAGCAGTTTCTCAGAAAGCTTCTTTAAAGTTTTGAACGGAAGATATTTCGTTTTTCACCATAGCCCTCTATGGGCTTCCAAATATCCCTTTGCCAATTCCCCAAGAACAGCCTTAGCGAAAGGCTTCTTGAAGGAAAAGTTGTAACTCTGTGAGATGAATTAACAGAACACAGAGCAGTTTCTCAGAAAGCTTCTTTCCAGTTTTGAACGGAAGATATTTCCTTTTTCACCATAGCCCTCTATGGGCTTCCAAATATCCCTTTGCCAATTCCACAAGAACAGCCTTAGCGAAAGGCTTCTTGAAGGGAAAGATGTAACTCTGTGAGATGAATTAACAGATCACAGAGCAGTTTCTCAGAAAGCTTCTTTCCAGTTTTGAACGGAAGATATTCCCTTTTTCACCATAGCCCTCTATGGGCTTCCAAATATCCCTTTGCCAATTCCACAAGAACAGCCTTAGCGAAAGGCTTCTTGAAGGGAAAGATGTAACTCTGTGAGATGAATTAACAGAACACAGAGCAGTTTCTCAGAAAGCTTCGTTCCAGTTTTGAACGGAAGATATTTCCTTTTTCACCAGAGCCCTCTATGGGCTTCCAAATATCCCTTTGCCAATTCCACAAGAACAGCCTTAGCGAAAGGCTTCTTGAAGGGAAAGATGTAAGTCTGTGAGATGAATTAACAGAACACAGAGCAGTTTCTCAGAAAGCTTCTTTCCAGTTTTGAACGGAAGATATTCCCTTTTTCACCATAGCCCTCTATGGGCTTCCAAATATCCCTTTGCCAATTCCACAAGAACAGCCTTAGCGAAAGGCTTCTTGAAGGGAAAGATGTAACTCTGTGAGATGAATTAACAGAACACAGAGCAGTTTCTCAGAAAGCTTCTTTCCAGTTTTGAACGGAAGATATTTCCTTTTTCACCATAGCCCTCTATGGGCTTCCAAATATCCCTTTGCCAATTCCACAAGAACAGCCTTAGCGAAAGGCTTCTTGAAGGGAAAGATGTAACTCTGTGAGATGAATTAACAGAACACAGAGTAGTTTCTCAGAAAGCTTCTTTCCAGTTTTGAACGGAAGATATTTCCTTTTTCACCATAGCCCTCTATGGGCTTCCAAATATCCCTTTGCCAATTCCACAAGAACAGCCTTAGCGAAAGGCTTCTTGAAGGGAAAGATGTAACTCTGTGAGATGAATTAACAGAACACAGAGCAGTTTCTCAGAAAGCTTCTTTCCAGTTTTGAACGGAAGATATTTCCTTTTTCACCATAGCCCTCTATGGGCTTCCAAATATCCCTTTGCCAATTCCACAAGAACAGCCTTAGCGAAAGGCTTCTTGAAGGGAAAGATGTAACTCTGTGAGATGAATTAACAGAACACAGAGCAGTTTCTCAGAAAGCTTCTTTCCAGTTTTGAACGGAAGATATTTCCTTTTTCACCATAGCCCTCTATGGGCTTCCAAATATCCCTTTGCCAATTCCACAAGAACAGCCTTAGCGAAAGGCTTCTTGAAGGGAAAGATGTAACTCTTTGAGATGAATTAAGAGAACACAGAGCAGTTTCTCAGAAAGCTTCTTTCCAGTTTTGAACGGAAGATATTTCCTTTTTCACCATAGCCCTCTATGGGCTTCCAAATATCCCTTTGCCAATTCCACAAGAACAGCCTTAGCGAAAGGCTTCTTGAAGGGAAAGATGTAACTCTGTGAGATGAATTAACAGAACACAGAGCAGTTTCTCAGAAAGCTTCTTTCCAGTTTTGAACGGAAGATATTCCCTTTTTCACCATAGCCCTCTATGGGCTTCCAAATATCCCTTTGCCAATTCCACAAGAACAGCCTTAGCGAAAGGCTTCTTGCAGGGAAAGATGTAACTCTGTGAGATGAATTAACAGAACACAGAGCAGTTTCTCAGAAAGCTTCTTTCCAGTTTTGAACGGAAGATATTTCCTTTTTCACCATAGCCCTCTATGGGCTTCCAAATATCCCATTGCCAATTCCTCAAGAACAGCCTTAGCGAAAGGCTTCTTGAAGGGAAAGATGTAACTCTGTGAGATGAATTAACAGAACACAGAGCAGTTTCTCAGAAAGCTTCTTTCCAGTTTTGAACGGAAGATATTCCCTTTTTCACCATAGCCCTCTATGGGCTTCCAAATATCCCTTTGCCAATTCCACAAGAACAGCCTTAGCGAAAGGCTTCTTGAAGGGAAAAATGTAAGTCTGTGAGATGAATTAACAGAACACAGAGCAGTTTCTCAGAAAGCTTCGTTCCAGTTTTGAACGGAAGATATTTCCTTTTTCACCATAGCCCTCTATGGGCTTCCAAATATCCCTTTGCCAATTCCACAAGAACAGCCTTAGCGAAAGGATTCTTGAAGGGAAAGATGTAAGTCTGTGAGATGAATTAACAGAACACAGAGCAATTTCTCAGAAAGCTTCTTTCCAGTTTTGAACGGAAGATATTCCCTTTTTCACCATAGCCCTCTATGGGCTTCCAAATATCCCTTTGCCAATTCCACAAGAACAGCCTTAGCGAAAGGCTTCTTGAAGGGAAAGATGTAACTCTGTGAGATGAATTAACAGAACACAGAGCAGTTTCTCAGAAAGCTTCTTTCCAGTTTTGAACGGAAGATATTTCCTTTTTCACCATAGCCCTCTATGGGCTTCCAAATATCCCTTTGCCAATTCCACAAGAACAGCCTTAGCGAAAGGCTTCTTGAAGGGAAAGATGTAACTCTGTGAGATGAATTAACAGAACACAGAGTAGTTTCTCAGAAAGCTTCTTTCCAGATTTGAACGGAAGATATTTCCTTTTTCACCATAGCCCTCTATGGGCTTCCAAATATCCCTTTGCCAATTCCACAAGAACAGCCTTAGCGAAAGGCTTCTTGAAGGGAAAGATGTAACTCTGTGAGATGAATTAACAGAACACAGAGCAGTTTCTCAGAAAGCTTCTTTCCAGTTTTGAACGGAAGATATTTCCTTTTTCACCATAGCCCTCTATGGGCTTCCAAATATCCCTTTGCCAATTCCACAAGAACAGCCTTAGCGAAAGGCTTCTTGAAGGGAAAGATGTAACTCTGTGAGATGAATTAACAGAACACAGAGCAGTTTCTCAGAAAGCTTCTTTCCAGTTTTGAACGGAAGATATTTCCTTTTTCACCATAGCCCTCTATGGGCTTCCAAATATCCCTTTGCCAATTCCACAAGAACAGCCTTAGCGAAAGGCTTCTTGAAGGGAAAGATGTAACTCTTTGAGATGAATTAAGAGAACACAGAGCAGTTTCTCAGAAAGCTTCTTTCCAGTTTTGAACGGAAGATATTTCCTTTTTCACCATAGCCCTATATGGGCTTCCAAATATCCCTTTGCCAATTCCACAAGAACAGCCTTAGCGAAAGGCTTCTTGAAGGGAAAGATGTAACTCTGTGAGATGAATTAACAGAACACAGAGCAGTTTCTCAGAAAGCTTCTTTCTAGTTTTGAACGGAAGATATTCCCTTTTTCACCATAGCCCTCTATGGGCTTCCAAATATCCCTTTGCCAATTCCACAAGAACAGCCTTAGCGAAAGGCTTCTTGAAGGGAAAGATGTAACTCTGTGAGATGAATTAACAGAACACAGAGCAGTTTCTCAGAAAGCTTCTTTCGAATTTTGAACGGAAGATATTTCCTTTTTCACCAAAGCCTTCTATGGGCTTCCAAATATCCCTTTGCCAATTCCACAAGAACAGCCTTAGCGAAAGGCTTCTTGAAGGGAAAGATGTAACTCTGTGAGATGAATTAACAGAACACAGAGCAGTTTCTCAGAAAGCTTCTTTCCAGTTTTGAACGGAAGATATTTCATTTTTCACCATAGCCCTCTATGGGCTTCCAAATATCCCTTTGCCAATTCCACAAGAACAGCCTTAGCGAAAGGCTTCTTGAAGGGAAAGATGTAACTCTGTGAGATGAATTAACAGAACACAGAGCAGTTTCTCAGAAAGCTTCTTTCCAGTTTTGAACGGAAGATATTCCCTTTTTCACCATAGCCCTCTATGGGCTTCCAAATATCGCTTTGCCAATTCCACAAGAACAGCCTTAGCGAAAGGCTTCTTGAAGGGAAAGATGTAACTCTGTGAGATGAATTAACAGAACACAGAGCAGTTTCTCAGAAAGCTTCTTTCCAGTTTTGAACGGAAGATATTTCCTTTTTCACCATAGCCCTCTATGGGCTTCCAAATATCCCTTTGCCAATTCCACAAGAACAGCCTTAGCGAAAGGCTTCTTGAAGGGAAAGATGTAACTCTGTGAGATGAATTAACAGAACACAGAGCAGTTTCTCAGAAAGCTTCTTTCCTGTTTTGAACGGAAGATATTCCCTTTTTCACCATAGCCCTCTATGGGCTTCCAAATATCCCTTTGCCAATTCCACAAGAACAGCCTTAGCGAAAGGCTTCTTGAAGGGAAAGATGTAACTCTGTGAGATGAATTAACAGAACACAGAGCAGTTTCTCAGAAAGCTTCTTTCCAGTTTTGAACGGAAGATATTCCCTTTTTCACCATAGCCCTCTATGGGCTTCCAAATATCCCTTTGCCAATTCCACAAGAACAGCCTTAGCGAAAGGCTTCTTGAAGGGAAAGATGTAACTCTGTGAGATGAATTAACAGAACACAGAGCAGTTTCTCAGAAAGCTTCTTTCCAGTTTTGAAAGGAAGATATTTCCTTTTTCACCATAGCCCTCTAAGGGCTTCCAAATATCCCTTTGCCAATTCCACAAGAACAGCCTTAGCGAAAGGCTTCTTGAAGGGAAACATGTAACTCTGTGAGATGAATTAACAGAACACAGAGCAGTTTCTCAGAAAGCTTCTTTCCAGTTTTGAACGGAAGATATTCCCTTTTTCAACATAGCCCTCTATGGGCTTCCAAATATCCCTTTGCCAATTCCACAAGAACAGCCTTAGCGAAAGGCTTCTTGAAGGGAAAGATGTAACTCTGTGAGATGAATTAACAGAACACAGAGCAGTTTCTCAGAAAGCTTCTTTCCAGTTTTGAACGGAAGATATTTCCTTTTTCACCATAGCCCTCTATGGGCTTCCAAATATCCCTTTGCCAATTCCACAAGAACAGCCTTAGCGAAAGGCTTCTTGAAGGGAAAGATGTAACTCTTTGAGATGAATTAAGAGAACACAGAGCAGTTTCTCAGAAAGCTTCTTTCCAGTTTTGAACGAAAGATATTTCCTTTTTCACCATAGCCCTCTATGGGCTTCCAAATATCCCTTTGCCAATTCCACAAGAACAGCCTTAGCGAAAGGCTTCTTGAAGGGAAAGATGTAACTCTGTGAGATGAATTAACAGAACACAGAGCAGTTTCTCAGAAAGCTTCTTTCCAGTTTTGAACGGAAGATATTTCCTTTTTCACCATAGCCCTCTAGGGGCTTCCAAATATCCCTTTGCCAATTCTACAAGAACAGTCTTAGCGAAAGGCTTCTTGAAGGGAAAGATGTAACTCTGTGAGATGAATTAACGGAACACAGAGCAGTTTCTCAGAAAGCTTCTTTCCAGTTTTGAAGGGAAGATATTTCCTTTTTCACCATAGCCCCCTATGGGCTTCCAAATATCCCTTTGCCAATTCCACAAGAACAGCCTTAGCGAAAGGCTTCTTGAAGGAAAAGTTGTAACTCTGTGAGATGAATTAACAGAACACAGAGCAGTTTCTCAGAAAGCTTGTTTCCAGATTTGAACGGAAGATATTTCCTTTTTCACCATAGCCATCTATGGGCTTCCAAATATCCCTTTGCCAATTCCACAAGAACAGCCATAGCGAAAGGCTTCTTGAAGGGAAAGATGTAACTCTGTGAGATGAATTAACAGAACACAGAGCAGTTTCTCAGAAAGCTTCTTTCCAGTTTTGAACGGAAGATATTTCCTTTTTCACCATAGCCCTCTATGGGCTTCCGAATATCCCTTTGCCAATTCCACAAGAACAGCCTTAGCGAAAGGCTTCTTGAAGGGAAAGATGTAACTCTGTGAGATGAATTAACAGAACACAGAGCAGTTTCTCAGAAAGCTTCTTTCCAGTTTTGAACGGAAGATATTTCCTTATTCACCATAGCCCTCTATGGGCTTCCAAATATCCCTTTGCCAATTCCACAAGAACAGCCTAAGCGAAAGGCTTCTTGAAGGGAAAGATGTAACTCTGTGAGATGAATTAACAGAACACAGAGCAGTTTCTCAGAAAGCTTCTTTCCAGTTTTGAAGATAAGATATTTCCTTTTTCACCATAGCCCCCTATGGGCTTCCAAATATCCCTTTGCCAATTCCACAAGAACAGCCTTAGCGAAAGGCTTCTTGAAGGGAAAGATGTAACTCTGTGAGATGAATTAACAGAACACAGAGCAGTTTCTCAGAAAGCTTCTTTCCAGTTTTGAACGGAAGATATTTCCTTTTTCACCATAGCCCTCTATGGGCTTCCAAATATCCCTTTGCCAATTCCACAAGAACAGCCTTAGCGAAAGGCTTCTTGAAGGGAAAGATGTAACTCTGTGAGATGAATTAACAGAACACAGAGCAGTTTCTCAGATAGCTTCTTTCCAGTTTTGAACGGAAGATATTTCCTTTTTCACCATAGCCCTCTATGGGCTTCCAAATATCCCTTTGCCAATTCCACAAGAACAGCCTTAGCGAAAGGCTTCTTGAAGGGAAAGATGTAACTCTGTGAGATGAATTAACAGATCACAGAGCAGTTTCTCAGAAAGCTTCTTTCCAGTCTTGAACGGAAGATATTTCCTTTTTCACCATAGCCCTCTATGGGCTTCCATATATCCCTTTGCCAATTCCACAAGAACAGCCTTAGCGAAAGGCTTCTTGAAGGGAAAGATGTAACTCTGTGAGATGAATTAACAGAACACAGAGCAGTTTCTCAGAAAGCTTCTTTCCAGTTTTGAACGGAAGATATTTCCTTTTTCAACATAGCCCTCTATGGGATTCCAAATATCCCTTTGCCAATTCCACAAGAACAGCCTTAGCGAAAGGCTTCTTGAAGGGAAAGATGTAACTCTGTGAGATGAATTAACAGAACACAGAGCAGTTTCTCAGAAACCTTCTTTCCAGTTTTGAACGGAAGATATTTCCTTTTTCACCATAGCCCTCTATGGGCTTCCAAATATCCCCTTGCCAATTCCACAAGAACAGCCTTAGCGAAAGGCTTCTTGAAGGGAAAGATGTAACTCTGTGAGATGAATTAACAGAACACAGAGTAGTTTCTCAGAAAGCTTCTTTCCAGTTTTGAACGGAAGATATTCCCTTTTTCACCATAGCCCTCTATGGGCTTCCAAATATCCCTTTGCCAATTCCACAAGAACAGCCTTAGCGAAAGGCTTCTTGAAGGGAAAGATGTAACTCTGTGAGATGAATTAACAGAACACAGAGCAGTTTCTCAGAAAGCTTCTTTCCAGTTTTGAACGGAAGATATTTCCTTTTTCACCATAGCCCTCTATGGGCTTCCAAATATCCCATTGCCAATTCCTCAAGAACAGCCTTAGCGAAAGGCTTCTTGAAGGGAAGGATGTAACTCTGTGAGATGAATTAACAGAACACAGAGCAGTTTCTCAGAAAGCTTCTTTCCAGTTTTGAACGGAAGATAATCCCTTTTTCACCATAGCCCTCTATGGGCTTCCAAATATCCCTTTGCCAATTCCACAAGAACAGCCTTAGCGAAAGGCTTCTTGAAGGGAAAGATGTAAGTCTGTGATATGAATTAACAGAACACAGAGCAGTTTCTCAGAAAGCTTCGTTCCAGTTTTGAACGGAACATATTTCCTTTTTCACCATAGCCCTCTATGGGCTTCCAAATATCCCTTTGCCAATTCCACAAGAACAGCCTTAGCGAAAGGCTTCTTGAAGGGAAAGATGTAAGTCTGTGAGATGAATTAACAGAACACAGAGCAATTTCTCAGAAAGCTTCTTTCCAGTTTTGAACGGAAGATATTCCCTTTTTCACCATAGCCCTCTATGGGCTTCCAAATATCCCTTTGCCAATTCCACAAGAACAGCCTTAGCGAAAGGCTTCTTGAAGGGAAAGATGTAACTCTGTGAGATGAATTAACAGAACACAGAGCAGTTTCTCAGAAAGCTTCTTTCCAGTTTTGAACGGAAGATATTTCCTTTTTCACCATAGCCCTCTATGGGCTTCCAAATATCCCTTTGCCAATTCCACAAGAACAGCCTTAGCGAAAGGCTTCTTGAAGGGAAAGATGTAACTCTGTGAGATGAATTAACAGAACACAGAGCAGTTTCTCAGAAAGCTTCTTTCCAGATTTGAACGGAAGATATTTCCTTTTTCACCATAGCCCTCTATGGGCTTCCAAATATCCCTTTGCCAATTCCACAAGAACAGCCTTAGCGAAAGGCTTCTTGAAGGGAAAGATGTAGCTCTGTGAGATGAATTAACAGAACACAGAGCAGTTTCTCAGAAAGCTTCTTTCCAGTTTTGAACGGAAGATATTTCCTTTTTCACCATAGCCCTCTATGGGCTTCCAAATATCCCTTTGCCAATTCGACAAGAACAGCCTTAGCGAAAGGCTTCTTGAAGCGAAAGATGTAACTCTGTGAGATGAATTAACAGAACACAGAGCAGTTTCTCAGAAAGCTTCTTTCCAGTTTTGAACGGAAGATATTTCCTTTTTCACCATAGCCCTCTATGGGCTTCCAAATATCCCATTGCCAATTCCTCAAGAACAGCCTTAGCGAAAGGCTTCTTGAAGGGAAAGATGTAACTCTGTGAGATGAATTAACAGAACACAGAGCAGTTTCTCAGAAAGCTTCTTTCCAGTTTTGAACGAAGATATTCCCTTTTTCACCATAGCCCTCTATGGGCTTCCAAATATATCTTTGCCAATTCCACAAGAACAGCCTTAGCGAAAGGCTTCTTGAAGGGAAAGATGTTAGTCTGTGAGATGAATTAACAGAACACAGAGCAGTTTCTCAGAAAGCTTCGTTCCAGTTTTGAACGGAAGATATTTCCTTTTTCACCATAGCCCTCTATGGGCTTCCAAATATCCCTTTGCCAATTCCAAAAGAACAGCCTTAGCGAAAGGCTTCTTGAAGGGAAAGATGTAAGTCTGTGAGATGAATTAACAGAACACAGAGCAGTTTCTCAGAAAGCTTCTTTCCAGTTTTGAACGGAAGATATTTCCTTTTTCACCATAGCCCTCTATGGGCTTCCAAATATCCCTTTACCAATTCCACAAGAACAGCCTTAGCGAAAGGCTTCTTGAAGGGAAAGATGTAACTCTGTGAGATGAATTAACAGAACACAGAGCAGTTTCTCAGAAAGCTTCTTTCCAGTTTTGAACGGAAGATATTTCCTTTTTCACCATAGCCCTCTATGGGCTTCCAAATATCCCTTTGCCAATTCCACAAGAACAGCCTTAGCGAAAGGCTTCTTGAAGGGAAAGATGTAACTCTGTGAGATGAATTAACAGAACACAGAGTAGTTTCTCAGAAAGCTTCTTTCCAGATTTGAACGGAAGATATTTCCTTTTTCACCATAGCCCTCTATGGGCTTCCAAATATCCCTTTGCCAATTCCACAAGAACAGCCTTAGCGAAAGGCTTCTTGAAGGGAAAGATGTAACTCTGTGAGATGAATTAACAGAACACAGAGCAGTTTCTCAGAAAGCTTCTTTCCAGTTTTGAACGGAAGATATTTCCTTTTTCACCATAGCCCTCTATGGGCTTCCAAATATCCCTTTGCCAATTCCACAAGAACAGCTTTAGCGAAAGGCTTCTTGAAGGGAAAGATGTAACTCTGTGAGATGAATTAACAGAACACAGAGCAGTTTCTCAGAAAGCTTCTTTCCAGTTTTGAACGAAAGATATTCCCTTTTTCACCGTAGCCCTCTATGGGCTTCCAAATATCCCTTTGCCAATTCCACAAGAACAGCCTTAGCGAAAGGCTTCTTGAAGGGAAAGATGTAACTCTGTGAGATGAATTAACAGAACACAGAGCAGTTTCTCAGAAAGCTTCTTTCCAGTTTTGAACGGATGATATTTCCTTTTTCACCATAGCCCTCTATGGGCTTCCAAATATCCCTTTGCCAATTCCACAAGAACAGCCTTAGCGAAAGGCTTCTTGAAGGGAAAGATGTAACTCTGTGAGATGAATTAACAGAACACAGAGCAGTTTCTCAGAAAGCTTCTTTCCAGTTTTGAACGGAAGATATTTCCTTTTTCACCATAGCCCTCTATGGGCTTCCAAATATCCCTTTGCCAATTCCACAAGAACAGCCTTAGCGAAAGGCTTCTTGAAGCGAAAGATGTAACTCTGTGAGATGAATTAACAGAACACAGAGCAGTTTCTCAGAAAGCTTCTTTCCAGTTTTGAACGGAAGATATTTCCTTTTTCACCATAGCCCTCTATGGGCTTCCAAATATCCCTTTGCTAATTCCACAAGAACAGCCTTAGCGAACGGCTTCTTGAAGGGAAAGATGTAACTCTGTGAGATGAATTAACAGAACACAGAGCAGTTTCTCAGAAAGCTTCTTTAAAGTTTTGAACGGAAGATAATTCCTTTTTCACCATAGCCCTCTATGGGCTTCCAAATATCCCTTTGCCAATTCCCCAAGAACAGCCTTAGCGAAAGGCTTCTTGAAGGAAAAGTTGTAACTCTGTGAGATGAATTAACAGAACACAGAGCAGTTTCTCAGAAAGCTTCTTTCCAGTTTTGAACGGAAGATATTTCCTTTTTCACCATACCCCTCTATGGGCTTCCAAATATCCCTTTGCCAATTCCACAAGAACAGCCTTAGCGAAAGGCTTCTTGCAGGGAAAGATGTAACTCTGTGAGATGAATTAACAGATCACAGAGCAGTTTCTCAGAAAGCTTCTTTCCAGTTTTGAACGGAAGATATTTCCTTTTTCACCATAGCCCTCTATGGGCTTCCAAATATCCCTTTGCCAATTCCACAAGAACAGCCTTAGCGAAAGGCTTCTTGAAGGGAAAGATGTAACTCTGTGAGATGAATTAACAGAACACAGAGCAGTTTCTCAGAAAGCTTCTTTCCAGTTTTGAACGGAAGATATTCCCTTTTTCACCATAGCCCTCTATGGGCTTCCAAATATCCCTTTGCCAATTCCACAAGAACAGCCTTAGCGAAAGGCTTCTTGCAGGGAAAGATGTAACTCTGTGAGATGAATTAACAGAACACAGAGCAGTTTCTCAGAAAGCTTCTTTCCAGTTTTGAACGGAAGATATTTCCTTTTTCACCATAGCCCTCTATGGGCTTCCAAATATCCCATTGCCAATTCCTCAAGAACAGCCTTAGCGAAAGGCTTCTTGAAGGGAAAGATGTAACTCTGTGAGATGAATTAACAGAACACAGAGCAGTTTCTCATAAAGCTTCTTTCCAGTTTTGAACGGAAGATATTCCCTTTTTCACCATAGCCCTCTATGGGCTTCCAAATATCCCTTTGCCAATTCCACAAGAACAGCCTTAGCGAAAGGCTTCTTGAAGGGAAAGATGTAACTCTGTGAGATGAATTAACAGAACACAGAGCAGTTTCTCAGAAAGCTTCTTTCCAGTTTTGAACGGAAGATATTTCCTTTTTCACCATAGCCCTCTATGGGCTTCCAAATATCCCTTTGCCAATTCCACAAGAGCAGCCTTAGCGAAAGGCTTCTTGAAGGGAAAGATGTAACTCTGTGAGATGAATTAACAGAACACAGAGCAGTTTCTCAGAAAGCTTCTTTCCAGTTTTGAACGGAAGATATTTCCTTTTTCACCATAGCCCTCTATGGGCTTCCAAATATCCCTTTGCCAATTCCACAAGAACAGCCTTAGCGAAAGGCTTCTTGAAGGGAAAAATGTAACTCTGTGAGATGAATTAACAGAACACAGAGCAGTTTCTCAGAAAGCTTCTTTCCAGTTTTGAACGGAAGATATTTCCTTTTTCACCATAGCCCTCTATGGGCTTCCAAATATCCCTTTGCCAATTCCACAAGAACAGCCTTAGCGAAAGGCTTCTTGAAGGGAAAGATGTAACTCTGTGAGATGAATTAACAGAACACAGAGCAGTTTCTCAGAAAGCTTCTTTCCAGTTTTGAACGAAAGATATTCCCTTTTTCACCATAGCCCTCTATGGGCTTCCAAATATCCCTTTGCCAATTCCACAAGAACAGCCTTAGCGAAAGGCTTCTTGAAGGGAAAGATGTAACTCTGTGAGATGAATTAACAGAACACAGAGCAGTTTCTCAGAAAGCTTCTTTCCAGTTTTGAACGGATGATATTTCCTTTTTCACCATAGCCCTCTATGGGCTTCCAAATATCCCTTTGCCAATTCCACAAGAACAGCCTTAGCGAAAGGCTTCTTGAAGGGAAAGATGTAACTCTGTGAGATGAATTAACAGAACACAGAGCAGTTTCTCAGAAAGCTTCTTTCCAGTTTTGAACGGAAGATATTTCCTTTTTCACCATAGCCCTCTATGGGCTTCCAAATATCCCTTTGCCAATTCCACAAGAACAGCCTTAGCGAAAGGCTTCTTGAAGCGAAAGATGTAACTCTGTGAGATGAATTAACAGAACACAGAGCAGTTTCTCAGAAAGCTTCTTTCCAGTTTTGAACGGAAGATATTTCCTTTTTCACCATAGCCCTCTATGGGCTTCCAAATATCCCTTTGCTAATTCCACAAGAACAGCCTTAGCGAAAGGCTTCTTGAAGGGAAAGATGTAACTCTGTGAGATGAATTAACAGAACACAGAGCAGTTTCTCAGAAAGCTTCTTTCCAGTTTTGAACGGAAGATATTCCCTTTTTCACCATGGCCCTCTATGGGCTTCCAAATATCCCTTTGCCAATTCCACAAGAACAGCCTTAGCGAAAGGCTTCTTGAAGGGAAAGATGTAACTCTGTGAGATGAATTAACAGAACACAGAGCAGTTTCTCAGAAAGCTTCTTTCCAGTTTTGAACGGAAGATATTTCCTTTTTCACCATAGCCCTCTATGGGCTTCCAAATATCCCTTTGCCAATTCCACAAGAACAGCCTTAGCGAAAGGCTTCTTGAAGGGAAAGATGTAACTCTGTGAGATGAATTAACAGAACACAGAGCAGTTTCTCAGAAAGCTTCTTTAAAGTTTTGAACGGAAGATATTTCCTTTTTCACCATAGCCCTCTATGGGCTTCCAAATATCCCTTTGCCAATTCCCCAAGAACAGCCTTAGCGAAAGGCTTCTTGAAGGAAAAGTTGTAACTCTGTGAGATGAATTAACAGAACACAGAGCAGTTTCTCAGAAAGCTTCTTTCCAGTTTTGAACGGAAGATATTTCCTTTTTCACCATACCCCTCTATGGGCTTCCAAATATCCCTTTGCCAATTCCACAAGAACAGCCTTAGCGAAAGGCTTCTTGAAGGGAAAGATGTAACTCTGTGAGATGAATTAACAGATCACAGAGCAGTTTCTCAGAAAGCTTCTTTCCAGTTTTGAACGGAAGATATTTCCTTTTTCACCATAGCCCTCTATGGGCTTCCAAATATCCCTTTGCCAATTCCACAAGAACAGCCATAGCGAAAGGCTTCTTGAAGTGAAAGATGTAACTCTGTGAGATGAATTAACAGAACACAGAGCAGTTTCTCAGAAAGCTTCTTTCCAGTTTTGAACGGAAGATATTCCCTTTTTCACCATAGCCCTCTATGGGCTTCCAAATATCCCTTTGCCAATTCCACAAGAACAGCCTTAGCGAAAGGCTTCTTGCAGGGAAAGATGTAACTCTGTGAGATGAATTAACAGAACACAGAGCAGTTTCTCAGAAAGCTTCTTTCCAGTTTTGAACGGAAGATATTTCCTTTTTCACCATAGCCCTCTATGGGCTTCCAAATATCCCATTGCCAATTCCTCAAGAACAGCCTTAGCGAAAGGCTTCTTGAAGGGAAAGATGTAACTCTGTGAGATGAATTAACAGAACACAGAGCAGTTTCTCATAAAGCTTCTTTCCAGTTTTGAACGGAAGATATTCCCTTTTTCACCATAGCCCTCTATGGGCTTCCAAATATCCCTTTGCCAATTCCACAAGAACAGCCTTAGCGAAAGGCTTCTTGAAGGGAAAAATGTAAGTCTGTGAGATGAATTAACAGAACACAGAGCAGTTTCTCAGAAAGCTTCGTTCCAGTTTTGAACGGAAGATATTTCCTTTTTCACCATAGCCCTCTATGGGCTTCCAAATATCCCTTTGCCAATTCCACAAGAACAGCCTTAGCGAAAGGCTTCTTGAAGGGAAAGATGTAAGTCTGTGAGATGAATTAACAGAACACAGAGCAATTTCTCAGAAAGCTTCTTTCCAGTTTTGAACGGAAGATATTCCCTTTTTCACCATAGCCCTCTATGGGCTTCCAAATATCCCTTTGCCAATTCCACAAGAACAGCCTTAGCGAAAGGCTTCTTGAAGGGAAAGATGTAACTCTGTGAGATGAATTAACAGAACACAGAGCAGTTTCTCAGAAAGCTTCTTTCCAGTTTTGAACGGAAGATATTTCCTTTTTCACCATAGCCCTCTATGGGCTTCCAAATATCCCTTTGCCAATTCCACAAGAACAGCCTTAGCGAAAGGCTTCTTGAAGGGAAAGATGTAACTCTGTGAGATGAATTAACAGAACACAGAGTAGTTTCTCAGAAAGCTTCTTTCCAGATTTGAACGGAAGATATTTCCTTTTTCACCATAGCCCTCTATGGGCTTCCAAATATCCCTTTGCCAATTCCACAAGAACAGCCTTAGCGAAAGGCTTCTTGAAGGGAAAGATGTAACTCTGTGAGATGAATTAACAGAACACAGAGCAGTTTCTCAGAAAGCTTCTTTCCAGTTTTGAACGGAAGATATTTCCTTTTTCACCATAGCCCTCTATGGGCTTCCAAATATCCCTTTGCCAATTCCACAAGAACAGCCTTAGCGAAAGGCTTCTTGAAGGGAAAGATGTAACTCTGTGAGATGAATTAACAGAACACAGAGCAGTTTCTCAGAAAGCTTCTTTCCAGTTTTGAACGGAAGATATTTCCTTTTTCACCATAGCCCTCTATGGGCTTTCAAATATCCCTTTGCCAATTCCACAAGAGCAGCCTTAGCGAAAGGCTTCTTGAAGGGAAAGATGTAACTCTGTGAGATGAATTAACAGAACACAGAGCAGTTTCTCAGAAAGCTTCTTTCCAGTTTTGAAGGGAAGATATTTCCTTTTTCACCATATCCCTCTATGGGCTTCCAAATATCCCTTTGCCAATTCCACAAGAACAGCCTTAGCGAAAGGCTTCTTGAAGGGAAAGATGTAACTCTGTGAGATGAATTAACAGAACACAGAGCAGTTTCTCAGAAAGCTTCTTTCCAGTTTTGAACGGAAGATATTTCCTTTTTCACCATAGCCCTCTATGGGCTTCCAAATATCCCATTGCCAATTCCTCAAGAACAGCCTTAGCGAAAGGCTTCTTGAAGGGAAGGATGGAACTCTGTGAGATGAATTAACAGAACACAGAGCAGTTTCTCAGAAAGCTTCTTTCCAGTTTTGAACGGAAGATAATCCCTTTTTCACCATAGCCCTCTATGGGCTTCCAAATATCCCTTTGCCAATTCCACAAGAACAGCCTTAGCGAAAGGCTTCTTGAAGGGAAAGATGTAAGTCTGTGATATGAATTAACAGAACACAGAGCAGTTTCTCAGAAAGCTTCGTTCCAGTTTTGAACGGAAGATATTTCCTTTTTCACCATAGCCCTCTATGGGCTTCCAAATATCCCTTTGCCAATTCCACAAGAACAGCCTTAGCGAAAGGCTTCTTGAAGGGAAAGATGTAAGTCTGTGAGATGAATTAACAGAACACAGAGCAATTTCTCAGAAAGCTTCTTTCCAGTTTTGAACGGAAGATATTCCCTTTTTCACCATAGCCCTCTATGGGCTTCCAAATATCCCTTTGCCAATTCCACAAGAACAGCCTTAGCGAAATGCTTCTTGAAGGGAAAGATGTAACTCTGTGAGATGAATTAACAGAACACAGAGCAGTTTCTCAGAAAGCTTCTTTCCAGTTTTGAACGGAAGATATTTCCTTTTTCACCATAGCCCTCTATGGGCTTCCAAATATCCCTTTGCCAATTCCACAAGAACAGCCTTAGCGAAAGGCTTCTTGAAGGGAAAGATGTAACTCTGTGAGATGAATTAACAGAACACAGAGCAGTTTCTCAGAAAGCTTCTTTCCAGTTTTGAACGGAAGATATTCCCTTTTTCACCATGGCCCTCTATGGGCTTCCAAATATCCCTTTGCCAATTCCACAAGAACAGCCTTAGCGAAAGGCTTCTTGAAGGGAAAGATGTAACTCTGTGAGATGAATTAACAGAACACAGAGCAGTTTCTCAGAAAGCTTCTTTCCAGTTTTGAACGGAAGATATTTCCTTTTTCACCATAGCCCTCTATGGGCTTCCAAATATCCCTTTGCCAATTCCACAAGAACAGCCTTAGCGAAAGGCTTCTTGAAGGGAAAGATGTAACTCTGTGAGATGAATTAACAGAACACAGAGCAGTTTCTCAGAAAGCTTCTTTCCAGTATTGAACGGAAGATATTCCCTTTTTCACCATAGCCCTCTAAGGGCTTCCAAATATCCCTTTGCCAATTCCACAAGAACAGCCTTAGCGAAAGGCTTCTTGAAGGGAAAGATGTAACTCTGTGAGATGAATTAACAGAACACAGAGCAGTTTCTCAGAAAGCTTCTTTCCAGTTTTGAACGGAAGATATTTCCTTTTTCACCATAGCCCTCTATGGGCTTCCAAATATCCCTTTGCCAATTCCACAAGAACAGCCTTAGCGAAAGGCTTCTTGAAGGGAAAGATGTAACTCTTTGAGATGAATTAAGAGAACACAGAGCAGTTTCTCAGAAAGCTTCTTTCCAGTTTTGAACGGAAGATATTTCCTTTTTCACCATAGCCCTCTATGGGCTTCCAAATATCCCTTTGCCAATTCCACAAGAACAGCCTTAGCGAACGGCTTCTTGAAGGGAAAGATGTAACTCTGTGAGATGAATTAACAGAACACAGAGCAGTTTCTCAGAAAGCTTCTTTAAAGTTTTGAACGGAAGATAATTCCTTTTTCACCATAGCCCTCTATGGGCTTCCAAATATCCCTTTGCCAATTCCCCAAGAACAGCCTTAGCGAAAGGCTTCTTGAAGGAAAAGTTGTAACTCTGTGAGATGAATTAACAGAACACAGAGCAGTTTCTCAGAAAGCTTCTTTCCAGTTTTGAACGGAAGATATTTCCTTTTTCACCATACCCCTCTATGGGCTTCCAAATATCCCTTTGCCAATTCCACAAGAACAGCCTTAGCGAAAGGCTTCTTGAAGGGAAAGATGTAACTCTGTGAGATGAATTAACAGATCACAGAGCAGTTTCTCAGAAAGCTTCTTTCCAGTTTTGAACGGAAGATATTTCCTTTTTCACCATAGCCCTCTATGGGCTTCCAAATATCCCTTTGCCAATTCCACAAGAACAGCCTTAGCGAAAGGCTTCTTGAAGGGAAAGATGTAACTCTGTGAGATGAATTAACAGAACACAGAGCAGTTTCTCAGAAAGCTTCTTTCCAGTTTTGAACGGAAGATATTCCCTTTTTCACCATAGCCCTCTATGGGCTTCCAAATATCCCTTTGCCAATTCCACAAGAACAGCCTTAGCGAAAGGCTTCTTGCAGGGAAAGATGTAACTCTGTGAGATGAATTAACAGAACACAGAGCAGTTTCTCAGAAAGCTTCTTTCCAGTTTTGAACGGAAGATATTTCCTTTTTCACCATAGCCCTCTATGGGCTTCCAAATATCCCATTGCCAATTCCTCAAGAACAGCCTTAGCGAAAGGCTTCTTGAAGGGAAAGATGTAACTCTGTGAGATGAATTAACAGAACACAGAGCAGTTTCTCATAAAGCTTCTTTCCAGTTTTGAACGGAAGATATTCCCTTTTTCACCATAGCCCTCTATGGGCTTCCAAATATCCCTTTGCCAATTCCACAAGAACAGCCTTAGCGAAAGGCTTCTTGAAGGGAAAGATGCAACTCTGTGAGATGAATTAACAGAACACAGAGCAGTTTCTCAGAAAGCTTCTTTCCAGTTTTGAACGGAAGATATTTCCTTTTTCACCATAGCCCTCTATGGGCTTCCAAATATCCCTTTGCCAATTCCACAAGAGCAGCCTTAGCGAAAGGCTTCTTGAAGGGAAAGATGTAACTCTGTGAGATGAATTAACAGAACACAGAGCAGTTTCTCAGAAAGCTTCTTTCCAGTTTTGAACGGAAGATATTTCCTTTTTCACCATAGCCCTCTATGGGCTTCCAAATATCCCTTTGCCAATTCCACAAGAACAGCCTTAGCGAAAGGCTTCTTGAAGGGAAAAATGTAACTCTGTGAGATGAATTAACAGAACACAGAGCAGTTTCTCAGAAAGCTTCTTTCCAGTTTTGAACGGAAGATATTTGCTTTTTCACCATAGCCCTCTATGGGCTTCCAAATATCCCTTTGCCAATTCCACAAGAACAGCCTTAGCGAAAGGCTTCTTGAAGGGAAAGATGTAACTCTGTGAGATGAATTAACAGAACACAGAGCAGTTTCTCAGAAAGCTTCTTTCCAGTTTTGAACGAAAGATATTCCCTTTTTCACCATAGCCCTCTATGGGCTTCCAAATATCCCTTTGCCAATTCCACAAGAACAGCCTTAGCGAAAGGCTTCTTGAAGGGAAAGATGTAACTCTGTGAGATGAATTAACAGAACACAGAGCAGTTTCTCAGAAAGCTTCTTTCCAGTTTTGAACGGATGATATTTCCTTTTTCACCATAGCCCTCTATGGGCTTCCAAATATCCCTTTGCCAATTCCACAAGAACAGCCTTAGCGAAAGGCTTCTTGAAGGGAAAGATGTAACTCTGTGAGATGAATTAACAGAACACAGAGCAGTTTCTCAGAAAGCTTCTTTCCAGTTTTGAACGGAAGATATTTCCTTTTTCACCATAGCCCTCTATGGGCTTCCAAATATCCCTTTGCCAATTCCACAAGAACAGCCTTAGCGAAAGGCTTCTTGAAGCGAAAGATGTAACTCTGTGAGATGAATTAACAGAACACAGAGCAGTTTCTCAGAAAGCTTCTTTCCAGTTTTGAACGGAAGATATTTCCTTTTTCACCATAGCCCTCTATGGGCTTCCAAATATCCCTTTGCTAATTCCACAAGAACAGCCTTAGCGAAAGGCTTCTTGAAGGGAAAGATGTAACTCTGTGAGATGAATTAACAGAACACAGAGCAGTTTCTCAGAAAACTTCTTTCCAGTTTTGAACGGAAGATATTCCCTTTTTCACCATGGCCCTCTATGGGCTTCCAAATATCCCTTTGCCAATTCCACAAGAACAGCCTTAGCGAAAGGCTTCTTGAAGGGAAAGATGTAACTCTGTGAGATGAATTAACAGAACACAGAGCAGTTTCTCAGAAAGCTTCTTTCCAGTTTTGAACGGAAGATATTTCCTTTTTCACCATAGCCCTCTATGGGCTTCCAAATATCCCTTTGCCAATTCCACAAGAACAGCCTTAGCGAAAGGCTTCTTGAAGGGAAAGATGTAACTCTGTGAGATGAATTAACAGAACACAGAGCAGTTTCTCAGAAAGCTTCTTTAAAGTTTTGAACGGAAGATATTTCCTTTTTCACCATAGCCCTCTATGGGCTTCCAAATATCCCTTTGCCAATTCCCCAAGAACAGCCTTAGCGAAAGGCTTCTTGAAGGAAAAGTTGTAACTCTGTGAGATGAATTAACAGAACACAGAGCAGTTTCTCAGAAAGCTTCTTTCCAGTTTTGAACGGAAGATATTTCCTTTTTCACCATACCCCTCTATGGGCTTCCAAATATCCCTTTGCCAATTCCACAAGAACAGCCTTAGCGAAAGGCTTCTTGAAGGGAAAGATGTAACTCTGTGAGATGAATTAACAGATCACAGAGCAGTTTCTCAGAAAGCTTCTTTCCAGTTTTGAACGGAAGATATTTCCTTTTTCACCATAGCCCTCTATGGGCTTCCAAATATCCCTTTGCCAATTCCACAAGAACAGCCATAGCGAAAGGCTTCTTGAAGGGAAAGATGTAACTCTGTGAGATGAATTAACAGAACACAGAGCAGTTTCTCAGAAAGCTTCTTTCCAGTTTTGAACGGAAGATATTCCCTTTTTCACCATAGCCCTCTATGGGCTTCCAAATATCCCTTTGCCAATTCCACAAGAACAGCCTTAGCGAAAGGCTTCTTGCAGGGAAAGATGTAACTCTGTGAGATGAATTAACAGAACACAGAGCAGTTTCTCAGAAAGCTTCTTTCCAGTTTTGAACGGAAGATATTTCCTTTTTCACCATAGCCCTCTATGGGCTTCCAAATATCCCATTGCCAATTCCTCAAGAACAGCCTTAGCGAAAGGCTTCTTGAAGGGAAAGATGTAACTCTGTGAGATGAATTAACAGAACACAGAGCAGTTTCTCATAAAGCTTCTTTCCAGTTTTGAACGGAAGATATTCCCTTTTTCACCATAGCCCTCTATGGGCTTCCAAATATCCCTTTGCCAATTCCACAAGAACAGCCTTAGCGAAAGGCTTCTTGAAGGGAAAGATGCAACTCTGTGAGATGAATTAACAGAACACAGAGCAGTTTCTCAGAAAGCTTCTTTCCAGTTTTGAACGGAAGATATTTCCTTTTTCACCATAGCCCTCTATGGGCTTCCAAATATCCCTTTGCCAATTCCACAAGAGCAGCCTTAGCGAAAGGCTTCTTGAAGGGAAAGATGTAACTCTGTGAGATGAATTAACAGAACACAGAGCAGTTTCTCAGAAAGCTTCTTTCCAGTTTTGAACGGAAGATATTTCCTTTTTCACCATAGCCCTCTATGGGCTTCCAAATATCCCTTTGCCAATTCCACAAGAACAGCCTTAGCGAAAGGCTTCTTGAAGGGAAAAATGTAACTCTGTGAGATGAATTAACAGAACACAGAGCAGTTTCTCAGAAAGCTTCTTTCCAGTTTTGAACGGAAGATATTTGCTTTTTCACCATAGCCCTCTATGGGCTTCCAAATATCCCTTTGCCAATTCCACAAGAACAGCCTTAGCGAAAGGCTTCTTGAAGGGAAAGATGTAACTCTGTGAGATGAATTAACAGAACACAGAGCAGTTTCTCAGAAAGCTTCTTTCCAGTTTTGAACGAAAGATATTCCCTTTTTCACCATAGCCCTCTATGGGCTTCCAAATATCCCTTTGCCAATTCCACAAGAACAGCCTTAGCGAAAGGCTTCTTGAAGGGAAAGATGTAACTCTGTGAGATGAATTAACAGAACACAGAGCAGTTTCTCAGAAAGCTTCTTTCCAGTTTTGAACGGATGATATTTCCTTTTTCACCATAGCCCTCTATGGGCTTCCAAATATCCCTTTGCCAATTCCACAAGAACAGCCTTAGCGAAAGGCTTCTTGAAGGGAAAGATGTAACTCTGTGAGATGAATTAACAGAACACAGAGCAGTTTCTCAGAAAGCTTCTTTCCAGTTTTGAACGGAAGATATTTCCTTTTTCACCATAGCCCTCTATGGGCTTCCAAATATCCCTTTGCCAATTCCACAAGAACAGCCTTAGCGAAAGGCTTCTTGAAGCGAAAGATGTAACTCTGTGAGATGAATTAACAGAACACAGAGCAGTTTCTCAGAAAGCTTCTTTCCAGTTTTGAACGGAAGATATTTCCTTTTTCACCATAGCCCTCTATGGGCTTCCAAATATCCCTTTGCTAATTCCACAAGAACAGCCTTAGCGAAAGGCTTCTTGAAGGGAAAGATGTAACTCTGTGAGATGAATTAACAGAACACAGAGCAGTTTCTCAGAAAGCTTCTTTCCAGTTTTGAACGGAAGATATTCCCTTTTTCACCATGGCCCTCTATGGGCTTCCAAATATCCCTTTGCCAATTCCACAAGAACAGCCTTAGCGAAAGGCTTCTTGAAGGGAAAGATGTAACTCTGTGAGATGAATTAACAGAACACAGAGCAGTTTCTCAGAAAGCTTCTTTCCAGTTTTGAACGGAAGATATTTCCTTTTTCACCATAGCCCTCTATGGGCTTCCAAATATCCCTTTGCCAATTCCACAAGAACAGCCTTAGCGAAAGGCTTCTTGAAGGGAAAGATGTAACTCTGTGAGATGAATTAACAGAACACAGAGCAGTTTCTCAGAAAGCTTCTTTAAAGTTTTGAACGGAAGATATTTCCTTTTTCACCATAGCCCTCTATGGGCTTCCAAATATCCCTTTGCCAATTCCCCAAGAACAGCCTTAGCGAAAGGCTTCTTGAAGGAAAAGTTGTAACTCTGTGAGATGAATTAACAGAACACAGAGCAGTTTCTCAGAAAGCTTCTTTCCAGTTTTGAACGGAAGATATTTCCTTTTTCACCATACCCCTCTATGGGCTTCCAAATATCCCTTTGCCAATTCCACAAGAACAGCCTTAGCGAAAGGCTTCTTGAAGGGAAAGATGTAACTCTGTGAGATGAATTAACAGATCACAGAGCAGTTTCTCAGAAAGCTTCTTTCCAGTTTTGAACGGAAGATATTTCCTTTTTCACCATAGCCCTCTATGGGCTTCCAAATATCCCTTTGCCAATTCCACAAGAACAGCCATAGCGAAAGGCTTCTTGAAGGGAAAGATGTAACTCTGTGAGATGAATTAACAGAACACAGAGCAGTTTCTCAGAAAGCTTCTTTCCAGTTTTGAACGGAAGATATTCCCTTTTTCACCATAGCCCTCTATGGGCTTCCAAATATCCCTTTGCCAATTCCACAAGAACAGCCTTAGCGAAAGGCTTCTTGCAGGGAAAGATGTAACTCTGTGAGATGAATTAACAGAACACAGAGCAGTTTCTCAGAAAGCTTCTTTCCAGTTTTGAACGGAAGATATTTCCTTTTTCACCATAGCCCTCTATGGGCTTCCAAATATCCCATTGCCAATTCCTCAAGAACAGCCTTAGCGAAAGGCTTCTTGAAGGGAAAGATGTAACTCTGTGAGATGAATTAACAGAACACAGAGCAGTTTCTCATAAAGCTTCTTTCCAGTTTTGAACGGAAGATATTCCCTTTTTCACCATAGCCCTCTATGGGCTTCCAAATATCCCTTTGCCAATTCCACAAGAACAGCCTTAGCGAAAGGCTTCTTGAAGGGAAAAATGTAAGTCTGTGAGATGAATTAACAGAACACAGAGCAGTTTCTCAGAAAGCTTCGTTCCAGTTTTGAACGGAAGATATTTCCTTTTTCACCATAGCCCTCTATGGGCTTCCAAATATCCCTTTGCCAATTCCACAAGAACAGCCTTAGCGAAAGGCTTCTTGAAGGGAAAGATGTAAGTCTGTGAGATGAATTAACAGAACACAGAGCAATTTCTCAGAAAGCTTCTTTCCAGTTTTGAACGGAAGATATTCCCTTTTTCACCATAGCCCTCTATGGGCTTCCAAATATCCCTTTGCCAATTCCACAAGAACAGCCTTAGCGAAAGGCTTCTTGAAGGGAAAGATGTAACTCTGTGAGATGAATTAACAGAACACAGAGCAGTTTCTCAGAAAGCTTCTTTCCAGTTTTGAACGGAAGATATTTCCTTTTTCACCATAGCCCTCTATGGGCTTCCAAATATCCCTTTGCCAATTCCACAAGAACAGCCTTAGCGAAAGGCTTCTTGAAGGGAAAGATGTAACTCTGTGAGATGAATTAACAGAACACAGAGTAGTTTCTCAGAAAGCTTCTTTCCAGATTTGAACGGAAGATATTTCCTTTTTCACCATAGCCCTCTATGGGCTTCCAAATATCCCTTTGCCAATTCCACAAGAACAGCCTTAGCGAAAGGCTTCTTGAAGGGAAAGATGTAACTCTGTGAGATGAATTAACAGAACACAGAGCAGTTTCTCAGAAAGCTTCTTTCCAGTTTTGAACGGAAGATATTTCCTTTTTCACCATAGCCCTCTATGGGCTTCCAAATATCCCTTTGCCAATTCCACAAGAACAGCCTTAGCGAAAGGCTTCTTGAAGGGAAAGATGTAACTCTGTGAGATGAATTAACAGAACACAGAGCAGTTTCTCAGAAAGCTTCTTTCCAGTTTTGAACGGAAGATATTTCCTTTTTCACCATAGCCCTCTATGGGCTTTCAAATATCCCTTTGCCAATTCCACAAGAGCAGCCTTAGCGAAAGGCTTCTTGAAGGGAAAGATGTAACTCTGTGAGATGAATTAACAGAACACAGAGCAGTTTCTCAGAAAGCTTCTTTCCAGTTTTGAAGGGAAGATATTTCCTTTTTCACCATATCCCTCTATGGGCTTCCAAATATCCCTTTGCCAATTCCACAAGAACAGCCTTAGCGAAAGGCTTCTTGAAGGGAAAAATGTAACTCTGTGAGATGAATTAACAGAACACAGAGCAGTTTCTCAGAAAGCTTCTTTCCAGTTTTGAACGGAAGATATTTCCTTTTTCACCATAGCCCTCTATGGGCTTCCAAATATCCCTTTGCCAATTCCCCAAGAACAGCCTTAGCGAAAGGCTTCTGGAAGGAAAAGTTGTAACTCTGTGAGATGAATTAACAGAACACAGAGCAGTTTCTCAGAAAGCTTCTTTCCAGTTTTGAACGGAAGATATTTCCTTTTTCACCATAGCCCTCTATGGGCTTCCAAATATCCCTTTGCCAATTCCACAAGAACAGCCTTAGCGAAAGGCTTCTTGAAGGGAAAGATGTAACTCTGTGAGATGAATTAACAGATCACAGAGCAGTTTCTCAGAAAGCTTCTTTCCAGTTTTGAACGGAAGATATTTCCTTTTTCACCATAGCCCTCTATGGGCTTCCAAATATCCCTTTGCCAATTCCACAAGAACAGCCTTAGCGAAAGGCTTCTTGAAGGGAAAGATGTAACTCTGTGAGATGAATTAACAGAACACAGAGCAGTTTCTCAGAAAGCTTCTTTCCAGTTTTGAACGGAAGATATTCCCTTTTTCACCATAGCCCTCTATGGGCTTCCAAATATCCCTTTGCCAATTCCACAAGAACAGCCTTAGCGAAAGGCTTCTTGCAGGGAAAGATGTAACTCTGTGAGATGAATTAACAGAACACAGAGCAGTTTCTCAGAAAGCTTCTTTCCAGTTTTGAACGGAAGATATTTCCTTTTTCACCATAGCCCTCTATGGGCTTCCAAATATCCCATTGCCAATTCCTCAAGAACAGCCTTAGCGAAAGGCTTCTTGAAGGGAAAGATGTAACTCTGTGAGATGAATTAACAGAACACAGAGCAGTTTCTCATAAAGCTTCTTTCCAGTTTTGAACGGAAGATATTCCCTTTTTCACCATAGCCCTCTATGGGCTTCCAAATATCCCTTTGCCAATTCCACAAGAACAGCCTTAGCGAAAGGCTTCTTGAAGGGAAAGATGTAAGTCTGTGAGATGAATTAACAGAACACAGAGCAGTTTCTCAGAAAGCTTCGTTCCAGTTTTGAACGGAAGATATTTCCTTTTTCACCATAGCCCTCTATGGGCTTCCAAATATCCCTTTGCCAATTCCACAAGAACAGCCTTAGCGAAAGGCTTCTTGAAGGGAAAGATGTAAGTCTGTGAGATGAATTAACAGAACACAGAGCAATTTCTCAGAAAGCTTCTTTCCAGTTTTGAACGGAAGATATTCCCTTTTTCACCATAGCCCTCTATGGGCTTCCAAATATCCCTTTGCCAATTCCACAAGAACAGCCTTAGCGAAAGGCTTCTTGAAGGGAAAGATGTAACTCTGTGAGATGAATTAACAGAACACAGAGCAGTTTCTCAGAAAGCTTCTTTCCAGTTTTGAACGGAAGATATTTCCTTTTTCACCATAGCCCTCTATGGGCTTCCAAATATCCCTTTGCCAATTCCACAAGAACAGCCTTAGCGAAAGGCTTCTTGAAGGGAAAGATGTAACTCTGTGAGATGAATTAACAGAACACAGAGTAGTTTCTCAGAAAGCTTCTTTCCAGATTTGAACGGAAGATATTTCCTTTTTCACCATAGCCCTCTATGGGCTTCCAAATATCCCTTTGCCAATTCCACAAGAACAGCCTTAGCGAAAGGCTTCTTGAAGGGAAAGATGTAACTCTGTGAGATGAATTAACAGAACACAGAGCAGTTTCTCAGAAAGCTTCTTTCCAGTTTTGAACGGAAGATATTTCCTTTTTCACCATAGCCCTCTATGGGCTTCCAAATATCCCTTTGCGAATTCCACAAGAACAGCCTTAGCGAAAGGCTTCTTGAAGGGAAAGATGTAACTCTGTGAGATGAATTAACAGAACACAGAGCAGTTTCTCAGAAAGCTTCTTTCCAGTTTTGAACGGAAGATATTTCCTTTTTCACCATAGCCCTCTATGGGCTTCCAAATATCCCTTTGCCAATTCCCCAAGAACAGCCTTAGCGAAAGGCTTCTTGAAGGAAAAGTTGTAACTCTGTGAGATGAATTAACAGAACACAGAGCAGTTTCTCAGAAAGCTTCTTTCCAGTTTTGAACGGAAGATATTTCCTTTTTCACCATAGCCCTCTATGGGCTTCCAAATATCCCTTTGCCAATTCCGCAAGAACAGCCTTAGCGAAAGGCTTCTTGAAGGGAAAGATGTAACTCTGTGAGATGAATTAACAGATCACAGAGCAGTTTCTCAGAAAGCTTCTTTCCAGTTTTGAACGGAAGATATTTCCTTTTTCACCATAGCCCTCTATGGGCTTCCAAATATCCCTTTGCCAATTCCACAAGAACAGCCTTAGCGAAAGGCTTCTTGAAGGGAAAGATGTAACTCTGTGAGATGAATTAACAGAACACAGAGCAGTTTCTCAGAAAGCTTCTTTCCAGTTTTGAACGGAAGATATTCCCTTTTTCACCATAGCCCTCTATGGGCTTCCAAATATCCCTTTGCCAATTCCACAAGAACAGCCTTAGCGAAAGGCTTCTTGAAGGGAAAGATGTAACTCTGTGAGATGAATTAACAGAACACAGAGCAGTTTCTCAGAAAGCTTCTTTCCAGTTTTGAACGGAAGATATTTCCTTTTTCACCATAGCCCTCTATGGGCTTCCAAATATCCCATTGCCAATTCCTCAAGAACAGCCTTAGCGAAAGGCTTCTTGAAGGGAAAGATGTAACTCTGTGAGATGAATTAACAGAACACAGAGCAGTTTCTCATAAAGCTTCTTTCCAGTTTTGAACGGAAGATATTCCCTTTTTCACCATAGCCCTCTATGGGCTTCCAAATATCCCTTTGCCAATTCCACAAGAACAGCCTTAGCGAAAGGCTTCTTGAAGGGAAAGATGTAAGTCTGTGAGATGAATTAACAGAACACAGAGCAGTTTCTCAGAAAGCTTCGTTCCAGTTTTGAACGGAAGATATTTCCTTTTTCACCATAGCCCTCTATGGGCTTCCAAATATCCCTTTGCCAATTCCACAAGAACAGCCTTAGCGAAAGGCTTCTTGAAGGGAAAGATGTAAGTCTGTGAGATGAATTAACAGAACACAGAGCAATTTCTCAGAAAGCTTCTTTCCAGTTTTGAACGGAAGATATTCCCTTTTTCACCATAGCCCTCTATGGGCTTCCAAATATCCCTTTGCCAATTCCACAAGAACAGCCTTAGCGAAAGGCTTCTTGAAGGGAAAGATGTAACTCTGTGAGATGAATTAACAGAACACAGAGCAGTTTCTCAGAAAGCTTCTTTCCAGTTTTGAACGGAAGATATTTCCTTTTTCACCATAGCCCTCTATGGGCTTCCAAATATCCCTTTGCCAATTCCACAAGAACAGCCTTAGCGAAAGGCTTCTTGAAGGGAAAGATGTAACTCTGTGAGATGAATTAACAGAACACAGAGCAGTTTCTCAGAAAGCTTCTTTCCAGTTTTGAACGAAAGATATTCCCTTTTTCACCATAGCCCTCTATGGGCTTCCAAATATCCCTTTGCCAATTCCACAAGAACAGCCTTAGCGAAAGGCTTCTTGAAGGGAAAGATGTAACTCTGTGAGATGAATTAACAGAACACAGAGCAGTTTCTCAGAAAGCTTCTTTCCAGTTTTGAACGGATGATATTTCCTTTTTCACCCTAGCCCTCTATGGGCTTCCAAATATCCCTTTGCCAATTCCACAAGAACAGCCTTAGCGAAAGGCTTCTTGAAGGGAAAGATGTAACTCTGTGAGATGAATTAACAGAACACAGAGCAGTTTCTCAGAAAGCTTCTTTCCAGTTTTGAACGGAAGATATTTCCTTTTTCACCATAGCCCTCTATGGGCTTCCAAATATCCCTTTGCCAATTCCACAAGAACAGCCTTAGCGAAAGGCTTCTTGAAGCGAAAGATGTAACTCTGTGAGATGAATTAACAGAACACAGAGCAGTTTCTCAGAAAGCTTCTTTCCAGTTTTGAACGGAAGATATTTCCTTTTTCACCATAGCCCTCTATGGGCTTCCAAATATCCCTTTGCTAATTCCACAAGAACAGCCTTAGCGAAAGGCTTCTTGAAGGGAAAGATGTAACTCTGTGAGATGAATTAACAGAACACAGAGCAGTTTCTCAGAAAGCTTCTTTCCAGTTTTGAACGGAAGATATTCCCTTTTTCACCATGGCCCTCTATGGGCTTCCAAATATCCCTTTGCCAATTCCACAAGAACAGCCTTAGCGAAAGGCTTCTTGAAGGGAAAGATGTAACTCTGTGAGATGAATTAACAGAACACAGAGCAGTTTCTCAGAAAGCTTCTTTCCAGTTTTGAACGGAAGATATTTCCTTTTTCACCATAGCCCTCTATGGGCTTCCAAATATCCCTTTGCCAATTCCACAAGAACAGCCTTAGCGAAAGGCTTCTTGAAGGGAAAGATGTAACTCTGTGAGATGAATTAACAGAACACAGAGCAGTTTCTCAGAAAGCTTCTTTAAAGTTTTGAACGGAAGATATTTCCTTTTTCACCATAGCCCTCTATGGGCTTCCAAATATCCCTTTGCCAATTCCCCAAGAACAGCCTTAGCGAAAGGCTTCTTGAAGGAAAAGTTGTAACTCTGTGAGATGAATTAACAGAACACAGAGCAGTTTCTCAGAAAGCTTCTTTCCAGTTTTGAACGGAAGATATTTCCTTTTTCACCATACCCCTCTATGGGCTTCCAAATATCCCTTTGCCAATTCCACAAGAACAGCCTTAGCGAAAGGCTTCTTGAAGGGAAAGATGTAACTCTGTGAGATGAATTAACAGATCACAGAGCAGTTTCTCAGAAAGCTTCTTTCCAGTTTTGAACGGAAGATATTTCCTTTTTCACCATAGCCCTCTATGGGCTTCCAAATATCCCTTTGCCAATTCCACAAGAACAGCCATAGCGAAAGGCTTCTTGAAGGGAAAGATGTAACTCTGTGAGATGAATTAACAGAACACAGAGCAGTTTCTCAGAAAGCTTCTTTCCAGTTTTGAACGGAAGATATTCCCTTTTTCACCATAGCCCTCTATGGGCTTCCAAATATCCCTTTGCCAATTCCACAAGAACAGCCTTAGCGAAAGGCTTCTTGCAGGGAAAGATGTAACTCTGTGAGATGAATTAACAGAACACAGAGCAGTTTCTCAGAAAGCTTCTTTCCAGTTTTGAACGGAAGATATTTCCTTTTTCACCATAGCCCTCTATGGGCTTCCAAATATCCCATTGCCAATTCCTCAAGAACAGCCTTAGCGAAAGGCTTCTTGAAGGGAAAGATGTAACTCTGTGAGATGAATTAACAGAACACAGAGCAGTTTCTCATAAAGCTTCTTTCCAGTTTTGAACGGAAGATATTCCCTTTTTCACCATAGCCCTCTATGGGCTTCCAAATATCCCTTTGCCAATTCCACAAGAACAGCCTTAGCGAAAGGCTTCTTGAAGGGAAAAATGTAAGTCTGTGAGATGAATTAACAGAACACAGAGCAGTTTCTCAGAAAGCTTCGTTCCAGTTTTGAACGGAAGATATTTCCTTTTTCACCATAGCCCTCTATGGGCTTCCAAATATCCCTTTGCCAATTCCACAAGAACAGCCTTAGCGAAAGGCTTCTTGAAGGGAAAGATGTAAGTCTGTGAGATGAATTAACAGAACACAGAGCAATTTCTCAGAAAGCTTCTTTCCAGTTTTGAACGGAAGATATTCCCTTTTTCACCATAGCCCTCTATGGGCTTCCAAATATCCCTTTGCCAATTCCACAAGAACAGCCTTAGCGAAAGGCTTCTTGAAGGGAAAGATGTAACTCTGTGAGATGAATTAACAGAACACAGAGCAGTTTCTCAGAAAGCTTCTTTCCAGTTTTGAACGGAAGATATTTCCTTTTTCACCATAGCCCTCTATGGGCTTCCAAATATCCCTTTGCCAATTCCACAAGAACAGCCTTAGCGAAAGGCTTCTTGAAGGGAAAGATGTAACTCTGTGAGATGAATTAACAGAACACAGAGTAGTTTCTCAGAAAGCTTCTTTCCAGATTTGAACGGAAGATATTTCCTTTTTCACCATAGCCCTCTATGGGCTTCCAAATATCCCTTTGCCAATTCCACAAGAACAGCCTTAGCGAAAGGCTTCTTGAAGGGAAAGATGTAACTCTGTGAGATGAATTAACAGAACACAGAGCAGTTTCTCAGAAAGCTTCTTTCCAGTTTTGAACGGAAGATATTTCCTTTTTCACCATAGCCCTCTATGGGCTTCCAAATATCCCTTTGCCAATTCCACAAGAACAGCCTTAGCGAAAGGCTTCTTGAAGGGAAAGATGTAACTCTGTGAGATGAATTAACAGAACACAGAGCAGTTTCTCAGAAAGCTTCTTTCCAGTTTTGAACGGAAGATATTTCCTTTTTCACCATAGCCCTCTATGGGCTTTCAAATATCCCTTTGCCAATTCCACAAGAGCAGCCTTAGCGAAAGGCTTCTTGAAGGGAAAGATGTAACTCTGTGAGATGAATTAACAGAACACAGAGCAGTTTCTCAGAAAGCTTCTTTCCAGTTTTGAAGGGAAGATATTTCCTTTTTCACCATATCCCTCTATGGGCTTCCAAATATCCCTTTGCCAATTCCACAAGAACAGCCTTAGCGAAAGGCTTCTTGAAGGGAAAGATGTAACTCTGTGAGATGAATTAACAGAACACAGAGCAGTTTCTCAGAAAGCTTCTTTCCAGTTTTGAACGGAAGATATTTCCTTTTTCACCATAGCCCTCTATGGGCTTCCAAATATCCCATTGCCAATTCCTCAAGAACAGCCTTAGCGAAAGGCTTCTTGAAGGGAAGGATGGAACTCTGTGAGATGAATTAACAGAACACAGAGCAGTTTCTCAGAAAGCTTCTTTCCAGTTTTGAACGGAAGATAATCCCTTTTTCACCATAGCCCTCTATGGGCTTCCAAATATCCCTTTGCCAATTCCACAAGAACAGCCTTAGCGAAAGGCTTCTTGAAGGGAAAGATGTAAGTCTGTGATATGAATTAACAGAACACAGAGCAGTTTCTCAGAAAGCTTCGTTCCAGTTTTGAACGGAAGATATTTCCTTTTTCACCATAGCCCTCTATGGGCTTCCAAATATCCCTTTGCCAATTCCACAAGAACAGCCTTAGCGAAAGGCTTCTTGAAGGGAAAGATGTAAGTCTGTGAGATGAATTAACAGAACACAGAGCAATTTCTCAGAAAGCTTCTTTCCAGTTTTGAACGGAAGATATTCCCTTTTTCACCATAGCCCTCTATGGGCTTCCAAATATCCCTTTGCCAATTCCACAAGAACAGCCTTAGCGAAATGCTTCTTGAAGGGAAAGATGTAACTCTGTGAGATGAATTAACAGAACACAGAGCAGTTTCTCAGAAAGCTTCTTTCCAGTTTTGAACGGAAGATATTTCCTTTTTCACCATAGCCCTCTATGGGCTTCCAAATATCCCTTTGCCAATTCCACAAGAACAGCCTTAGCGAAAGGCTTCTTGAAGGGAAAGATGTAACTCTGTGAGATGAATTAACAGAACACAGAGCAGTTTCTCAGAAAGCTTCTTTCCAGTTTTGAACGGAAGATATTCCCTTTTTCACCATGGCCCTCTATGGGCTTCCAAATATCCCTTTGCCAATTCCACAAGAACAGCCTTAGCGAAAGGCTTCTTGAAGGGAAAGATGTAACTCTGTGAGATGAATTAACAGAACACAGAGCAGTTTCTCAGAAAGCTTCTTTCCAGTTTTGAACGGAAGATATTTCCTTTTTCACCATAGCCCTCTATGGGCTTCCAAATATCCCTTTGCCAATTCCACAAGAACAGCCTTAGCGAAAGGCTTCTTGAAGGGAAAGATGTAACTCTGTGAGATGAATTAACAGAACACAGAGCAGTTTCTCAGAAAGCTTCTTTCCAGTATTGAACGGAAGATATTCCCTTTTTCACCATAGCCCTCTAAGGGCTTCCAAATATCCCTTTGCCAATTCCACAAGAACAGCCTTAGCGAAAGGCTTCTTGAAGGGAAAGATGTAACTCTGTGAGATGAATTAACAGAACACAGAGCAGTTTCTCAGAAAGCTTCTTTCCAGTTTTGAACGGAAGATATTTCCTTTTTCACCATAGCCCTCTATGGGCTTCCAAATATCCCTTTGCCAATTCCACAAGAACAGCCTTAGCGAAAGGCTTCTTGAAGGGAAAGATGTAACTCTTTGAGATGAATTAAGAGAACACAGAGCAGTTTCTCAGAAAGCTTCTTTCCAGTTTTGAACGGAAGATATTTCCTTTTTCACCATAGCCCTCTATGGGCTTCCAAATATCCCTTTGCCAATTCCACAAGAACAGCCTTAGCGAACGGCTTCTTGAAGGGAAAGATGTAACTCTGTGAGATGAATTAACAGAACACAGAGCAGTTTCTCAGAAAGCTTCTTTAAAGTTTTGAACGGAAGATAATTCCTTTTTCACCATAGCCCTCTATGGGCTTCCAAATATCCCTTTGCCAATTCCCCAAGAACAGCCTTAGCGAAAGGCTTCTTGAAGGAAAAGTTGTAACTCTGTGAGATGAATTAACAGAACACAGAGCAGTTTCTCAGAAAGCTTCTTTCCAGTTTTGAACGGAAGATATTTCCTTTTTCACCATACCCCTCTATGGGCTTCCAAATATCCCTTTGCCAATTCCACAAGAACAGCCTTAGCGAAAGGCTTCTTGAAGGGAAAGATGTAACTCTGTGAGATGAATTAACAGATCACAGAGCAGTTTCTCAGAAAGCTTCTTTCCAGTTTTGAACGGAAGATATTTCCTTTTTCACCATAGCCCTCTATGGGCTTCCAAATATCCCTTTGCCAATTCCACAAGAACAGCCTTAGCGAAAGGCTTCTTGAAGGGAAAGATGTAACTCTGTGAGATGAATTAACAGAACACAGAGCAGTTTCTCAGAAAGCTTCTTTCCAGTTTTGAACGGAAGATATTCCCTTTTTCACCATAGCCCTCTATGGGCTTCCAAATATCCCTTTGCCAATTCCACAAGAACAGCCTTAGCGAAAGGCTTCTTGCAGGGAAAGATGTAACTCTGTGAGATGAATTAACAGAACACAGAGCAGTTTCTCAGAAAGCTTCTTTCCAGTTTTGAACGGAAGATATTTCCTTTTTCACCATAGCCCTCTATGGGCTTCCAAATATCCCATTGCCAATTCCTCAAGAACAGCCTTAGCGAAAGGCTTCTTGAAGGGAAAGATGTAACTCTGTGAGATGAATTAACAGAACACAGAGCAGTTTCTCATAAAGCTTCTTTCCAGTTTTGAACGGAAGATATTCCCTTTTTCACCATAGCCCTCTATGGGCTTCCAAATATCCCTTTGCCAATTCCACAAGAACAGCCTTAGCGAAAGGCTTCTTGAAGGGAAAGATGCAACTCTGTGAGATGAATTAACAGAACACAGAGCAGTTTCTCAGAAAGCTTCTTTCCAGTTTTGAACGGAAGATATTTCCTTTTTCACCATAGCCCTCTATGGGCTTCCAAATATCCCTTTGCCAATTCCACAAGAGCAGCCTTAGCGAAAGGCTTCTTGAAGGGAAAGATGTAACTCTGTGAGATGAATTAACAGAACACAGAGCAGTTTCTCAGAAAGCTTCTTTCCAGTTTTGAACGGAAGATATTTCCTTTTTCACCATAGCCCTCTATGGGCTTCCAAATATCCCTTTGCCAATTCCACAAGAACAGCCTTAGCGAAAGGCTTCTTGAAGGGAAAAATGTAACTCTGTGAGATGAATTAACAGAACACAGAGCAGTTTCTCAGAAAGCTTCTTTCCAGTTTTGAACGGAAGATATTTGCTTTTTCACCATAGCCCTCTATGGGCTTCCAAATATCCCTTTGCCAATTCCACAAGAACAGCCTTAGCGAAAGGCTTCTTGAAGGGAAAGATGTAACTCTGTGAGATGAATTAACAGAACACAGAGCAGTTTCTCAGAAAGCTTCTTTCCAGTTTTGAACGAAAGATATTCCCTTTTTCACCATAGCCCTCTATGGGCTTCCAAATATCCCTTTGCCAATTCCACAAGAACAGCCTTAGCGAAAGGCTTCTTGAAGGGAAAGATGTAACTCTGTGAGATGAATTAACAGAACACAGAGCAGTTTCTCAGAAAGCTTCTTTCCAGTTTTGAACGGATGATATTTCCTTTTTCACCATAGCCCTCTATGGGCTTCCAAATATCCCTTTGCCAATTCCACAAGAACAGCCTTAGCGAAAGGCTTCTTGAAGGGAAAGATGTAACTCTGTGAGATGAATTAACAGAACACAGAGCAGTTTCTCAGAAAGCTTCTTTCCAGTTTTGAACGGAAGATATTTCCTTTTTCACCATAGCCCTCTATGGGCTTCCAAATATCCCTTTGCCAATTCCACAAGAACAGCCTTAGCGAAAGGCTTCTTGAAGCGAAAGATGTAACTCTGTGAGATGAATTAACAGAACACAGAGCAGTTTCTCAGAAAGCTTCTTTCCAGTTTTGAACGGAAGATATTTCCTTTTTCACCATAGCCCTCTATGGGCTTCCAAATATCCCTTTGCTAATTCCACAAGAACAGCCTTAGCGAAAGGCTTCTTGAAGGGAAAGATGTAACTCTGTGAGATGAATTAACAGAACACAGAGCAGTTTCTCAGAAAGCTTCTTTCCAGTTTTGAACGGAAGATATTCCCTTTTTCACCATGGCCCTCTATGGGCTTCCAAATATCCCTTTGCCAATTCCACAAGAACAGCCTTAGCGAAAGGCTTCTTGAAGGGAAAGATGTAACTCTGTGAGATGAATTAACAGAACACAGAGCAGTTTCTCAGAAAGCTTCTTTCCAGTTTTGAACGGAAGATATTTCCTTTTTCACCATAGCCCTCTATGGGCTTCCAAATATCCCTTTGCCAATTCCACAAGAACAGCCTTAGCGAAAGGCTTCTTGAAGGGAAAGATGTAACTCTGTGAGATGAATTAACAGAACACAGAGCAGTTTCTCAGAAAGCTTCTTTAAAGTTTTGAACGGAAGATATTTCCTTTTTCACCATAGCCCTCTATGGGCTTCCAAATATCCCTTTGCCAATTCCCCAAGAACAGCCTTAGCGAAAGGCTTCTTGAAGGAAAAGTTGTAACTCTGTGAGATGAATTAACAGAACACAGAGCAGTTTCTCAGAAAGCTTCTTTCCAGTTTTGAACGGAAGATATTTCCTTTTTCACCATACCCCTCTATGGGCTTCCAAATATCCCTTTGCCAATTCCACAAGAACAGCCTTAGCGAAAGGCTTCTTGAAGGGAAAGATGTAACTCTGTGAGATGAATTAACAGATCACAGAGCAGTTTCTCAGAAAGCTTCTTTCCAGTTTTGAACGGAAGATATTTCCTTTTTCACCATAGCCCTCTATGGGCTTCCAAATATCCCTTTGCCAATTCCACAAGAACAGCCATAGCGAAAGGCTTCTTGAAGGGAAAGATGTAACTCTGTGAGATGAATTAACAGAACACAGAGCAGTTTCTCAGAAAGCTTCTTTCCAGTTTTGAACGGAAGATATTCCCTTTTTCACCATAGCCCTCTATGGGCTTCCAAATATCCCTTTGCCAATTCCACAAGAACAGCCTTAGCGAAAGGCTTCTTGCAGGGAAAGATGTAACTCTGTGAGATGAATTAACAGAACACAGAGCAGTTTCTCAGAAAGCTTCTTTCCAGTTTTGAACGGAAGATATTTCCTTTTTCACCATAGCCCTCTATGGGCTTCCAAATATCCCATTGCCAATTCCTCAAGAACAGCCTTAGCGAAAGGCTTCTTGAAGGGAAAGATGTAACTCTGTGAGATGAATTAACAGAACACAGAGCAGTTTCTCATAAAGCTTCTTTCCAGTTTTGAACGGAAGATATTCCCTTTTTCACCATAGCCCTCTATGGGCTTCCAAATATCCCTTTGCCAATTCCACAAGAACAGCCTTAGCGAAAGGCTTCTTGAAGGGAAAAATGTAAGTCTGTGAGATGAATTAACAGAACACAGAGCAGTTTCTCAGAAAGCTTCGTTCCAGTTTTGAACGGAAGATATTTCCTTTTTCACCATAGCCCTCTATGGGCTTCCAAATATCCCTTTGCCAATTCCACAAGAACAGCCTTAGCGAAAGGCTTCTTGAAGGGAAAGATGTAAGTCTGTGAGATGAATTAACAGAACACAGAGCAATTTCTCAGAAAGCTTCTTTCCAGTTTTGAACGGAAGATATTCCCTTTTTCACCATAGCCCTCTATGGGCTTCCAAATATCCCTTTGCCAATTCCACAAGAACAGCCTTAGCGAAAGGCTTCTTGAAGGGAAAGATGTAACTCTGTGAGATGAATTAACAGAACACAGAGCAGTTTCTCAGAAAGCTTCTTTCCAGTTTTGAACGGAAGATATTTCCTTTTTCACCATAGCCCTCTATGGGCTTCCAAATATCCCTTTGCCAATTCCACAAGAACAGCCTTAGCGAAAGGCTTCTTGAAGGGAAAGATGTAACTCTGTGAGATGAATTAACAGAACACAGAGTAGTTTCTCAGAAAGCTTCTTTCCAGATTTGAACGGAAGATATTTCCTTTTTCACCATAGCCCTCTATGGGCTTCCAAATATCCCTTTGCCAATTCCACAAGAACAGCCTTAGCGAAAGGCTTCTTGAAGGGAAAGATGTAACTCTGTGAGATGAATTAACAGAACACAGAGCAGTTTCTCAGAAAGCTTCTTTCCAGTTTTGAACGGAAGATATTTCCTTTTTCACCATAGCCCTCTATGGGCTTCCAAATATCCCTTTGCCAATTCCACAAGAACAGCCTTAGCGAAAGGCTTCTTGAAGGGAAAGATGTAACTCTGTGAGATGAATTAACAGAACACAGAGCAGTTTCTCAGAAAGCTTCTTTCCAGTTTTGAACGGAAGATATTTCCTTTTTCACCATAGCCCTCTATGGGCTTTCAAATATCCCTTTGCCAATTCCACAAGAGCAGCCTTAGCGAAAGGCTTCTTGAAGGGAAAGATGTAACTCTGTGAGATGAATTAACAGAACACAGAGCAGTTTCTCAGAAAGCTTCTTTCCAGTTTTGAAGGGAAGATATTTCCTTTTTCACCATATCCCTCTATGGGCTTCCAAATATCCCTTTGCCAATTCCACAAGAACAGCCTTAGCGAAAGGCTTCTTGAAGGGAAAAATGTAACTCTGTGAGATGAATTAACAGAACACAGAGCAGTTTCTCAGAAAGCTTCTTTCCAGTTTTGAACGGAAGATATTTCCTTTTTCACCATAGCCCTCTATGGGCTTCCAAATATCCCTTTGCCAATTCCCCAAGAACAGCCTTAGCGAAAGGCTTCTGGAAGGAAAAGTTGTAACTCTGTGAGATGAATTAACAGAACACAGAGCAGTTTCTCAGAAAGCTTCTTTCCAGTTTTGAACGGAAGATATTTCCTTTTTCACCATAGCCCTCTATGGGCTTCCAAATATCCCTTTGCCAATTCCACAAGAACAGCCTTAGCGAAAGGCTTCTTGAAGGGAAAGATGTAACTCTGTGAGATGAATTAACAGATCACAGAGCAGTTTCTCAGAAAGCTTCTTTCCAGTTTTGAACGGAAGATATTTCCTTTTTCACCATAGCCCTCTATGGGCTTCCAAATATCCCTTTGCCAATTCCACAAGAACAGCCTTAGCGAAAGGCTTCTTGAAGGGAAAGATGTAACTCTGTGAGATGAATTAACAGAACACAGAGCAGTTTCTCAGAAAGCTTCTTTCCAGTTTTGAACGGAAGATATTCCCTTTTTCACCATAGCCCTCTATGGGCTTCCAAATATCCCTTTGCCAATTCCACAAGAACAGCCTTAGCGAAAGGCTTCTTGCAGGGAAAGATGTAACTCTGTGAGATGAATTAACAGAACACAGAGCAGTTTCTCAGAAAGCTTCTTTCCAGTTTTGAACGGAAGATATTTCCTTTTTCACCATAGCCCTCTATGGGCTTCCAAATATCCCATTGCCAATTCCTCAAGAACAGCCTTAGCGAAAGGCTTCTTGAAGGGAAAGATGTAACTCTGTGAGATGAATTAACAGAACACAGAGCAGTTTCTCATAAAGCTTCTTTCCAGTTTTGAACGGAAGATATTCCCTTTTTCACCATAGCCCTCTATGGGCTTCCAAATATCCCTTTGCCAATTCCACAAGAACAGCCTTAGCGAAAGGCTTCTTGAAGGGAAAGATGTAAGTCTGTGAGATGAATTAACAGAACACAGAGCAGTTTCTCAGAAAGCTTCGTTCCAGTTTTGAACGGAAGATATTTCCTTTTTCACCATAGCCCTCTATGGGCTTCCAAATATCCCTTTGCCAATTCCACAAGAACAGCCTTAGCGAAAGGCTTCTTGAAGGGAAAGATGTAAGTCTGTGAGATGAATTAACAGAACACAGAGCAATTTCTCAGAAAGCTTCTTTCCAGTTTTGAACGGAAGATATTCCCTTTTTCACCATAGCCCTCTATGGGCTTCCAAATATCCCTTTGCCAATTCCACAAGAACAGCCTTAGCGAAAGGCTTCTTGAAGGGAAAGATGTAACTCTGTGAGATGAATTAACAGAACACAGAGCAGTTTCTCAGAAAGCTTCTTTCCAGTTTTGAACGGAAGATATTTCCTTTTTCACCATAGCCCTCTATGGGCTTCCAAATATCCCTTTGCCAATTCCACAAGAACAGCCTTAGCGAAAGGCTTCTTGAAGGGAAAGATGTAACTCTGTGAGATGAATTAACAGAACACAGAGTAGTTTCTCAGAAAGCTTCTTTCCAGATTTGAACGGAAGATATTTCCTTTTTCACCATAGCCCTCTATGGGCTTCCAAATATCCCTTTGCCAATTCCACAAGAACAGCCTTAGCGAAAGGCTTCTTGAAGGGAAAGATGTAACTCTGTGAGATGAATTAACAGAACACAGAGCAGTTTCTCAGAAAGCTTCTTTCCAGTTTTGAACGGAAGATATTTCCTTTTTCACCATAGCCCTCTATGGGCTTCCAAATATCCCTTTGCGAATTCCACAAGAACAGCCTTAGCGAAAGGCTTCTTGAAGGGAAAGATGTAACTCTGTGAGATGAATTAACAGAACACAGAGCAGTTTCTCAGAAAGCTTCTTTCCAGTTTTGAACGGAAGATATTTCCTTTTTCACCATAGCCCTCTATGGGCTTCCAAATATCCCTTTGCCAATTCCCCAAGAACAGCCTTAGCGAAAGGCTTCTTGAAGGAAAAGTTGTAACTCTGTGAGATGAATTAACAGAACACAGAGCAGTTTCTCAGAAAGCTTCTTTCCAGTTTTGAACGGAAGATATTTCCTTTTTCACCATAGCCCTCTATGGGCTTCCAAATATCCCTTTGCCAATTCCGCAAGAACAGCCTTAGCGAAAGGCTTCTTGAAGGGAAAGATGTAACTCTGTGAGATGAATTAACAGATCACAGAGCAGTTTCTCAGAAAGCTTCTTTCCAGTTTTGAACGGAAGATATTTCCTTTTTCACCATAGCCCTCTATGGGCTTCCAAATATCCCTTTGCCAATTCCACAAGAACAGCCTTAGCGAAAGGCTTCTTGAAGGGAAAGATGTAACTCTGTGAGATGAATTAACAGAACACAGAGCAGTTTCTCAGAAAGCTTCTTTCCAGTTTTGAACGGAAGATATTCCCTTTTTCACCATAGCCCTCTATGGGCTTCCAAATATCCCTTTGCCAATTCCACAAGAACAGCCTTAGCGAAAGGCTTCTTGAAGGGAAAGATGTAACTCTGTGAGATGAATTAACAGAACACAGAGCAGTTTCTCAGAAAGCTTCTTTCCAGTTTTGAACGGAAGATATTTCCTTTTTCACCATAGCCCTCTATGGGCTTCCAAATATCCCATTGCCAATTCCTCAAGAACAGCCTTAGCGAAAGGCTTCTTGAAGGGAAAGATGTAACTCTGTGAGATGAATTAACAGAACACAGAGCAGTTTCTCATAAAGCTTCTTTCCAGTTTTGAACGGAAGATATTCCCTTTTTCACCATAGCCCTCTATGGGCTTCCAAATATCCCTTTGCCAATTCCACAAGAACAGCCTTAGCGAAAGGCTTCTTGAAGGGAAAGATGTAAGTCTGTGAGATGAATTAACAGAACACAGAGCAGTTTCTCAGAAAGCTTCGTTCCAGTTTTGAACGGAAGATATTTCCTTTTTCACCATAGCCCTCTATGGGCTTCCAAATATCCCTTTGCCAATTCCACAAGAACAGCCTTAGCGAAAGGCTTCTTGAAGGGAAAGATGTAAGTCTGTGAGATGAATTAACAGAACACAGAGCAATTTCTCAGAAAGCTTCTTTCCAGTTTTGAACGGAAGATATTCCCTTTTTCACCATAGCCCTCTATGGGCTTCCAAATATCCCTTTGCCAATTCCACAAGAACAGCCTTAGCGAAAGGCTTCTTGAAGGGAAAGATGTAACTCTGTGAGATGAATTAACAGAACACAGAGCAGTTTCTCAGAAAGCTTCTTTCCAGTTTTGAACGGAAGATATTTCCTTTTTCACCATAGCCCTCTATGGGCTTCCAAATATCCCTTTGCCAATTCCACAAGAACAGCCTTAGCGAAAGGCTTCTTGAAGGGAAAGATGTAACTCTGTGAGATGAATTAACAGAACACAGAGTAGTTTCTCAGAAAGCTTCTTTCCAGATTTGAACGGAAGATATTTCCTTTTTCACCATAGCCCTCTATGGGCTTCCAAATATCCCTTTGCCAATTCCACAAGAACAGCCTTAGCGAAAGGCTTCTTGAAGGGAAAGATGTAACTCTGTGAGATGAATTAACAGAACACAGAGCAGTTTCTCAGAAAGCTTCTTTACAGTTTTGAACGGAAGATATTTCCTTTTTCACCATAGCCCTCTATGGGCTTCCAAATATCCCTTTGCCAATTCCACAAGAACAGCCTTAGCGAAAGGCTTCTTGAAGGGAAAGATATAACTCTGTGAGATGAATTAACAGAACACAGAGCAGTTTCTCAGAAAGCTTCTTTCCAGTTTTGAACGGAAGATATTTCCTTTTTCACCATAGCCCTCTATGGGCTTCCAAATATCCCTTTGCCAATTCCACAAGAACAGCCTTAGCGAAAGGCTTCTGGAAGGGAAAGATGTAACTCTGTGAGATGAATTAACAGAACACAGAGCAGTTTCTCAGAAAGCTTCTTTCCAGTTTTGAACGGAAGATATTCCCTTTTTCACCATAGCCCTCTATGGGCTTCCAAATATCCCTTTGCCAATTCCACAAGAACAGCCTTAGCGAAAGGCTTCTTGAAGGGAAAGATGTAACTCTGTGAGATGAATTAACAGAACACAGAGCAGTTTCTCAGAAAGCTTCTTTCCAGTTTTGAACGGAAGATGTTTCCTTTTTCACCATAGCCCTCTATGGGCTTCCAAATATCCCTTTGCCAATTCCACAAGAACAGCCTTAGCGAAAGGCTTCTTGAAGGGAAAGATGTAACTCTGTGAGATGAATTAACAGAACACAGAGCAGTTTCTCAGAAAGCTGCTTTCCAGTTTTGAACGGAAGATATTTCCTTTTTCACCATAGCCCTCTATGGGCTTCCAAATATCCCTTTGCCAATTCCACAAGAACAGTCTTAGCGAAAGGCTTCTTGAAGGGAAAGATGTAACACTGTGAGATGAATTAACAGAACACAGAGCAGTTTCTCAGAAAGCTTCTTTCCAGTTTTGAACGGAAGATATTTCCTTTTTCACCATAGCCCTCTATGGGCTTCCAAATATCCCTTTGCCAATTCCACAAGAACAGCCTTAGCGAAAGGCTTCTTGAAGGGAAAGATGTAACTCTGTGAGATGAATTAACAGAACACAGAGCAGTTTCTCAGAAAGCTTCTTTCCAGTTTTGAACGGAAGATATTTCCTTTTTCACCATAGCCCTCTATGGGCTTCCAAATATCCCTTTGCCAATTCCACAAGAACAGCCTTAGCGAAAGGCTTCTTGAAGGGAAAGATGTAACTCTGTGAGATGAATTAACAGAACACAGAGCAGTTTCTCAGAAAGCTTCTTTCCAGTTTTGAACGGAAGATATTTCCTTTTTCACCATAGCCCTCTATAGGCTTCCAAATATCCCTTTGCCAATTCCACAAGAACAGCCTTAGCGAAAGGCTTCTTGAAGGGAAAGATGTAACTCTGTGAGATGAACTAACAGAACACAGAGCAGTTTCTCAGAAAGCTTCTTTCCAGTTTTGAAGGGAAGATATTTCCTTTTTCACCATAGCCCCCTACGGGCTTCCAAATATCCCTTTGCCAATTCCACAAGAACAGCCTTAGCGAAAGGCTTCTTGAAGGGAAAGATGTAACTCTGTGAGATGAATTAACAGAACACAGAGCAGTTTCTCAGAAAGCTTCTTTCCAGTTTTGAACGGAAGATATTTCCTTTTTCACCATAGCCCTCTATGGGCTACCAAATATCCCTTGGCCAATTCCACAAGAACAGCCTTAGCAAAAGGCTTCTTGAAGGGAAAGATGTAACTGTGTGAGATGAATTAACAGATCACAGAGCAGTTTCTCAGAAAGCTTCTTTCCAGTTTTGAACGGAAGATATTTCCTTTTTCACCATAGCCCTCTATGGGCTTCCAAATATCCCTTTGCCAATTCCACAAGAACAGCCTTAGCGAAAGGCTTCTTGAAGGGAAAGATGTAACTCTGTGAGATGAATTAACAGAACACAGAGCAGTTTCTCAGAAAGCTTCTTTCCAGTTTTGAACGGAAGATATTTACTTTTTCACCATAGCCCTCTATGGGCTTCCAAATATCCCTTTGCCAATTCCACAAGAACAGCCTTAGCGAAAGGCTTCTTGAAGGGAAAGATGTAACTCTGTGAGATGAATTAACAGAACACAGAGCAGTTTCTCAGAAAGCTTCTTTCCAGTTTTGAACGGAAGATATTTCCTTTTTCACCATAGCCCTCTATGGGCTTCCAAATATCCCTTTGCCAATTCCACAAGAACAGCCTTAGCGAAAGGCTTCTTGAAGGGAAAGATGTGACTCTGTGAGATGAATTAACAGAACACAGAGCAGTTTCTCAGAAAGCTTCTTTCCAGTTTTGAACGGAAGATATTCCCTTTTTCACCATAGCCCTCTATGGGCTTCCAAATATCCCTTTGCCAATTCCACAAGAACAGCCTTAGCGAAAGGCTTCTTGCAGGGAAAGATGTAACTCTGTGAGATGAATTAACAGAACACAGAGCAGTTTCTCAGAAAGCTTCTTTCCAGTTTTGAACGGAAGATATTTCCTTTTTCACCATAGCCCTCTATGGGCTTCCAAATATCCCATTGCCAATTCCTCAAGAACAGCCTTAGCGAAAGGCTTCTTGAAGGGAAAGATGTAACTCTGTGAGATGAATTAACAGAACACAGAGCAGTTTCTCAGAAAGCTTCTTTCCAGTTTTGAACGGAAGATATTCCCTTTTTCACCATAGCCCTCTATGGGCTTCCAAATATCCCTTTGCCAATTCCACAAGAACAGCCTTAGCGAAAGGCTTCTTGAAGGGAAAGATGTAAGTCTGTGAGATGAATTAACAGAACACAGAGCAGTTTCTCAGAAAGCTTCGTTCCAGTTTTGAACGGAAGATATTTCCTTTTTCACCATAGCCATCTATGGGCTTCCAAATATCCCTTTGCCAATTCCACAAGAACAGCCTTAGCGAAAGGCTTCTTGAAGGAAAAGATGTAAGTCTGTGAGATGAATTAACAGAACACAGAGCAATTTCTCAGAAAGCTTCTTTCCAGTTTTGAACGGAAGATATTCCCTTTTTCACCATAGCCCTCTATGGGCTTCCAAATATCCCTTTGCCTATTCCACAAGAACAGCCTTAGCGAAAGGCTTCTTGAAGGGAAAGATGTAACTCTGTGAGATGAATTAACAGAACACAGAGCAGTTTCTCAGAAAGCTTCTTTCCAGTTTTGAACGGAAGATATTTCCTTTTTCACCATAGCCCTCTATGGGCTTCCAAATATCCCTTTGCCAATTCCACAAGAACAGCCTTAGCGAAAGGCTTCTTGAAGGGAAAGATGTAACTCTGTGAGATGAATTAACAGAACACAGTGTAGTTTCTCAGAAAGCTTCTTTCCAGATTTGAACGGAAGATATTTCCTTTTTCACCATAGCCCTCTATGGGCTTCCATATATCCCTTTGCCAATTCCACAAGAACAGCCTTAGCGAAAGGCTTCTTGAAGGGAAAGATGTAACTCTGTGAGATGAATTAACAGAACACAGAGCAGTTTCTCAGAAAGCTTCTTTCCAGTTTTGAACGGAAGATATTTCCTTTTTCACCATAGCCCTCTATGGGCTTCCAAATATCCCTTTGCCAATTCCACAAGAACAGCCTTAGCGAAAGGCTTCTTGAAGGGAAAGATGTAACTCTGTGAGATGAACTAACAGAACACAGAGCAGTTTCTCAGAAAGCTTCTTTCCAGTTTTGAACGGAAGATATTTCCTTTTTCACCATAGCCCTTTATGGGCTACCAAATATCCCTTTGCCAATTCCACAAGAACAGCCTTAGCGAAAGGCTTCTTGAAGGGAAAGATGTAACTCTGTGAGATGAATTAACAGAACACAGAGCAGTTTCTCAGAAAGCTTCTTTCCAGTTTTGAACGGAAGATATTTCCTTTTTCACCATAGCCCTCTAGGGGCTTCCAAATATCCCTTTGCCAATTCTACAAGAACAGCCTTAGCGAAAGGCTTCTTGAAGGGAAAGATGTAACTCTGTGAGATGAATTAACAGAACACAGAGCAGTTTCTCAGAAAGCTTCTTTCCAGTTTTGAACGGAAGATATTTTCTTTTTCACCATAGCCCTCTATGGGCTTCCAAATATCCCTTTGCCAATTCCACAAGAACAGCCTTAGCGAAAGGCTTCTTGAAGGGAAAGATGTAACTCTGTGAGATGAATTAACAGAACACAGAGCAGTTTCTCAGAAAGCTGCTTTCCAGTTTTGAACGGAAGATATTTCCTTTTTCACCATAGCCCTCTATGGGCTTCCAAATATCCCTTTGCCAATTCCACAAGAACAGTCTTAGCGAAAGGCTTCTTGAAGGGAAAGATGTAACACTGTGAGATGAATTAACAGAACACAGAGCAGTTTCTCAGAAAGCTTCTTTCCTGTTTTGAACGGAAGATATTTCCCTTTTCACCATAGACCTCTATGGGCTTCCAAATATCCCTTTGCCAATTCCACAAGAACAGCCTTAGCGAAAGGCTTCTTGAAGGGAAAGATGTAACTCTGTGAGATGAATTAACAGAACACAGAGCAGTTTCTCAGAAAGCTTCTTTCCAGTTTTGAACGGAAGATATTTCCTTTTTCACCATAGCCCTCTATGGGCTTCCAAATATCCCTTTGCCAATTCCACAAGAACAGCCTTAGCGAAAGGCTTCTTGAAGGGAAAGATGTAACTCTGTGAGATGAATTAACAGAACACAGAGCATTTTCTCAGAAAGCTTCTTTCCAGTTTTGAACGGAAGATATTTCCTTTTTCACCATAGCCCTCTATGGGCTTCCAAATATCCCTTTGCCAATTCCACAAGAACAGCCTTAGCGAAAGGCTTCTTGAAGGGAAAGATGTAACTCTTTGAGATGAATTTAGAGAACACAGAGCAGTTTCTCAGAAAGCTTCTTTCCAGTTTTGAACGGAAGATATTTCCTTTTTCACCATAGCCCTCTATGGGCTTCCAAATATCCCTTTGCCAATTCCACAAGAACAGCCTTAGCGAACGGCTTCTTGAAGGGAAAGATGTAACTCTGTGAGATGAATTAACAGAACACAGAGCAGTTTCTCAGAAAGCTTCTTTAAAGTTTTGAACGGAAGATAATTCCTTTTTCACCATAGCCCTCTATGGGCTTCCAAATATCCCTTTGCCAATTCCCCAAGAACAGCCTTAGCGAAAGGCTTCTTGAAGGAAAAGTTGTAACTCTGTGAGATGAATTAACAGAACACAGAGCAGTTTCTCAGAAAGCTTCTTTCCAGTTTTGAACGGAAGATATTTCCTTTTTCACCATACCCCTCTATGGGCTTCCAAATATCCCTTTGCCAATTCCACAAGAACAGCCTTAGCGAAAGGCTTCTTGAAGGGAAAGATGTAACTCTGTGAGATGAATTAACAGATCACAGAGCAGTTTCTCAGAAAGCTTCTTTCCAGTTTTGAACGGAAGATATTTCCTTTTTCACCATAGCCCTCTATGGGCTTCCAAATATCCCTTTGCCAATTCCACAAGAACAGCCTTAGCGAAAGGCTTCTTGAAGGGAAAGATGTAACTCTGTGAGATGAATTAACAGAACACAGAGCAGTTTCTCAGAAAGCTTCTTTCCAGTTTTGAACGGAAGATATTCCCTTTTTCACCATAGCCCTCTATGGGCTTCCAAATATCCCTTTGCCAATTCCACAAGAACAGCCTTAGCGAAAGGCTTCTTGAAGGGAAAGATGTAACTCTGTGAGATGAATTAACAGAACACAGAGCAGTTTCTCAGAAAGCTTCTTTCCAGTTTTGAACGGAAGATATTTCCTTTTTCACCATAGCCCTCTATGGGCTTACAAATATCCCTTTGCCAATTCCACAAGAGCAGCCTTAGCGAAAGGCTTCTTGAAGGGAAAGATGTAACTCTGTGAGATGAATTAACAGAACACAGAGCAGTTTCTCAGAAAGCTTCTTTCCAGTTTTGAACGGAAGATATTTCCTTTTTCACCATAGCCCTCTATGGGCTTCCAAATATCCCTTTGCCAATTCCACAAGAACAGCCTTAGCGAAAGGCTTCTTGAAGGGAAAAATGTAACTCTGTGAGATGAATTAACAGAACACAGAGCAGTTTCTCAGAAAGCTTCTTTCCAGTTTTGAACGGAAGATATTTCCTTTTTCACCATAGCCCTCTATGGGCTTCCAAATATCCCTTTGCCAATTCCACAAGAACAGCCTTAGCGAAAGGCTTCTTGAAGGGAAAGATGTAACTCTGTGAGATGAATTAACAGAACACAGAGCAGTTTCTCAGAAAGCTTCTTTCCAGTTTTGAACGAAAGATATTCCCTTTTTCACCATAGCCCTCTATGGGCTTCCAAATATCCCTTTGCCAATTCCACAAGAACAGCCTTAGCGAAAGGCTTCTTGAAGGGAAAGATGTAACTCTGTGAGATGAATTAACAGAACACAGAGCAGTTTCTCAGAAAGCTTCTTTCCAGTTTTGAACGGATGATATTTCCTTTTTCACCATAGCCCTCTATGGGCTTCCAAATATCCCTTTGCCAATTCCACAAGAACAGCCTTAGCGAAAGGCTTCTTGAAGGGAAAGATGTAACTCTGTGAGATGAATTAACAGAACACAGAGCAGTTTCTCAGAAAGCTTCTTTCCAGTTTTGAACGGAAGATATTTCCTTTTTCACCATAGCCCTCTATGGGCTTCCAAATATCCCTTTGCCAATTCCACAAGAGCAGCCTTAGCGAAAGGTTTCTTGAAGCGAAAGATGTAACTCTGTGAGATGAATTAACAGAACACAGAGCAGTTTCTCAGAAAGCTTCTTTCCAGTTTTGAACGGAAGATATTTCCTTTTTCACCATAGCCCTCTATGGGCTTCCAAATATCCCTTTGCTAATTCCACAAGAACAGCCTTAGCGAAAGGCTTCTTGAAGGGAAAGATGTAACTCTGTGAGATGAATTAACAGAACACAGAGCAGTTTCTCAGAAAGCTTCTTTCCAGTTTTGAACGGAAGATATTCCCTTTTTCACCATGGCCCTCTATGGGCTTCCAAATATCCCTTTGCCAATTCCACAAGAACAGCCTTAGCGAAAGGCTTCTTGAAGGGAAAGATGTAACTCTGTGAGATGAATTAACAGAACACAGAGCAGTTTCTCAGAAAGCTTCTTTCCAGTTTTGAACGGAAGATATTTCCTTTTTCACCATAGCCCTCTATGGGCTTCCAAATATCCCTTTGCCAATTCCACAAGAACAGCCTTAGCGAAAGGCTTCTTGAAGGGAAAGATGTAACTCTGTGAGATGAATTAACAGAACACAGAGCAGTTTCTCAGAAAGCTTCTTTAAAGTTTTGAACGGAAGATATTTCCTTTTTCACCATAGCCCTCTATGGGCTTCCAAATATCCCTTTGCCAATTCCCCAAGAACAGCCTTAGCGAAAGGCTTCTTGAAGGAAAAGTTGTAACTCTGTGAGATGAATTAACAGAACACAGAGCAGTTTCTCAGAAAGCTTCTTTCCAGTTTTGAACGGAAGATATTTCCTTTTTCACCATACCCCTCTATGGGCTTCCAAATATCCCTTTGCCAATTCCACAAGAACAGCCTTAGCGAAAGGCTTCTTGAAGGGAAAGATGTAACTCTGTGAGATGAATTAACAGATCACAGAGCAGTTTCTCAGAAAGCTTCTTTCCAGTTTTGAACGGAAGATATTTCCTTTTTCACCATAGCCCTCTATGGGCTTCCAAATATCCCTTTGCCAATTCCACAAGAACAGCCTTAGCGAAAGGCTTCTTGAAGGGAAAGATGTAACTCTGTGAGATGAATTAACAGAACACAGAGCAGTTTCTCAGAAAGCTTCTTTCCAGTTTTGAACGGAAGATATTCCCTTTTTCACCATAGCCCTCTATGGGCTTCCAAATATCCCTTTGCCAATTCCACAAGAACAGCCTTAGCGAAAGGCTTCTTGCAGGGAAAGATGTAACTCTGTGAGATGAATTAACAGAACACAGAGCAGTTTCTCAGAAAGCTTCTTTCCAGTTTTGAACGGAAGATATTTCCTTTTTCACCATAGCCCTCTATGGGCTTCCAAATATCCCATTGCCAATTCCTCAAGAACAGCCTTAGCGAAAGGCTTCTTGAAGGGAAAGATGTAACTCTGTGAGATGAATTAACAGAACACAGAGCAGTTTCTCATAAAGCTTCTTTCCAGTTTTGAACGGAAGATATTCCCTTTTTCACCATAGCCCTCTATGGGCTTCCAAATATCCCTTTGCCAATTCCACAAGAACAGCCTTAGCGAAAGGCTTCTTGAAGGGAAAAATGTAAGTCTGTGAGATGAATTAACAGAACACAGAGCAGTTTCTCAGAAAGCTTCGTTCCAGTTTTGAACGGAAGATATTTCCTTTTTCACCATAGCCCTCTATGGGCTTCCAAATATCCCTTTGCCAATTCCACAAGAACAGCCTTAGCGAAAGGCTTCTTGAAGGGAAAGATGTAAGTCTGTGAGATGAATTAACAGAACACAGAGCAATTTCTCAGAAAGCTTCTTTCCAGTTTTGAACGGAAGATATTCCCTTTTTCACCATAGCCCTCTATGGGCTTCCAAATATCCCTTTGCCAATTCCACAAGAACAGCCTTAGCGAAAGGCTTCTTGAAGGGAAAGATGTAACTCTGTGAGATGAATTAACAGAACACAGAGCAGTTTCTCAGAAAGCTTCTTTCCAGTTTTGAACGGAAGATATTTCCTTTTTCACCATAGCCCTCTATGGGCTTCCAAATATCCCTTTGCCAATTCCACAAGAACAGCCTTAGCGAAAGGCTTCTTGAAGGGAAAGATGTAACTCTGTGAGATGAATTAACAGAACACAGAGTAGTTTCTCAGAAAGCTTCTTTCCAGATTTGAACGGAAGATATTTCCTTTTTCACCATAGCCCTCTATGGGCTTCCAAATATCCCTTTGCCAATTCCACAAGAACAGCCTTAGCGAAAGGCTTCTTGAAGGGAAAGATGTAACTCTGTGAGATGAATTAACAGAACACAGAGCAGTTTCTCAGAAAGCTTCTTTCCAGTTTTGAACGGAAGATATTCCCTTTTTCACCATAGCCCTCTATGGGCTTCCAAATATCCCTTTGCCAATTCCACAAGAACAGCCTTAGCGAAAGGCTTCTTGAAGGGAAAGATGTAACTCTGTGAGATGAATTAACAGAACACAGAGCAGTTTCTCAGAAAGCTTCTTTCCAGTTTTGAACGGAAGATATTTCCTTTTTCACCATAGCCCTCTATGGGCTTACAAATATCCCTTTGCCAATTCCACAAGAGCAGCCTTAGCGAAAGGCTTCTTGAAGGGAAAGATGTAACTCTGTGAGATGAATTAACAGAACACAGAGCAGTTTCTCAGAAAGCTTCTTTCCAGTTTTGAACGGAAGATATTTCCTTTTTCACCATAGCCCTCTATGGGCTTCCAAATATCCCTTTGCCAATTCCACAAGAACAGCCTTAGCGAAAGGCTTCTTGAAGGGAAAAATGTAACTCTGTGAGATGAATTAACAGAACACAGAGCAGTTTCTCAGAAAGCTTCTTTCCAGTTTTGAACGGAAGATATTTCCTTTTTCACCATAGCCCTCTATGGGCTTCCAAATATCCCTTTGCCAATTCCACAAGAACAGCCTTAGCGAAAGGCTTCTTGAAGGGAAAGATGTAACTCTGTGAGATGAATTAACAGAACACAGAGCAGTTTCTCAGAAAGCTTCTTTCCAGTTTTGAACGAAAGATATTCCCTTTTTCACCATAGCCCTCTATGGGCTTCCAAATATCCCTTTGCCAATTCCACAAGAACAGCCTTAGCGAAAGGCTTCTTGAAGGGAAAGATGTAACTCTGTGAGATGAATTAACAGAACACAGAGCAGTTTCTCAGAAAGCTTCTTTCCAGTTTTGAACGGATGATATTTCCTTTTTCACCATAGCCCTCTATGGGCTTCCAAATATCCCTTTGCCAATTCCACAAGAACAGCCTTAGCGAAAGGCTTCTTGAAGGGAAAGATGTAACTCTGTGAGATGAATTAACAGAACACAGAGCAGTTTCTCAGAAAGCTTCTTTCCAGTTTTGAACGGAAGATATTTCCTTTTTCACCATAGCCCTCTATGGGCTTCCAAATATCCCTTTGCCAATTCCACAAGAGCAGCCTTAGCGAAAGGCTTCTTGAAGCGAAAGATGTAACTCTGTGAGATGAATTAACAGAACACAGAGCAGTTTCTCAGAAAGCTTCTTTCCAGTTTTGAACGGAAGATATTTCCTTTTTCACCATAGCCCTCTATGGGCTTCCAAATATCCCTTTGCTAATTCCACAAGAACAGCCTTAGCGAAAGGCTTCTTGAAGGGAAAGATGTAACTCTGTGAGATGAATTAACAGAACACAGAGCAGTTTCTCAGAAAGCTTCTTTCCAGTTTTGAACGGAAGATATTCCCTTTTTCACCATGGCCCTCTATGGGCTTCCAAATATCCCTTTGCCAATTCCACAAGAACAGCCTTAGCGAAAGGCTTCTTGAAGGGAAAGATGTAACTCTGTGAGATGAATTAACAGAACACAGAGCAGTTTCTCAGAAAGCTTCTTTCCAGTTTTGAACGGAAGATATTTCCTTTTTCACCATAGCCCTCTATGGGCTTCCAAATATCCCTTTGCCAATTCCACAAGAACAGCCTTAGCGAAAGGCTTCTTGAAGGGAAAGATGTAACTCTGTGAGATGAATTAACAGAACACAGAGCAGTTTCTCAGAAAGCTTCTTTAAAGTTTTGAACGGAAGATATTTCCTTTTTCACCATAGCCCTCTATGGGCTTCCAAATATCCCTTTGCCAATTCCCCAAGAACAGCCTTAGCGAAAGGCTTCTTGAAGGAAAAGTTGTAACTCTGTGAGATGAATTAACAGAACACAGAGCAGTTTCTCAGAAAGCTTCTTTCCAGTTTTGAACGGAAGATATTTCCTTTTTCACCATACCCCTCTATGGGCTTCCAAATATCCCTTTGCCAATTCCACAAGAACAGCCTTAGCGAAAGGCTTCTTGAAGGGAAAGATGTAACTCTGTGAGATGAATTAACAGATCACAGAGCAGTTTCTCAGAAAGCTTCTTTCCAGTTTTGAACGGAAGATATTTCCTTTTTCACCATAGCCCTCTATGGGCTTCCAAATATCCCTTTGCCAATTCCACAAGAACAGCCTTAGCGAAAGGCTTCTTGAAGGGAAAGATGTAACTCTGTGAGATGAATTAACAGAACACAGAGCAGTTTCTCAGAAAGCTTCTTTCCAGTTTTGAACGGAAGATATTCCCTTTTTCACCATAGCCCTCTATGGGCTTCCAAATATCCCTTTGCCAATTCCACAAGAACAGCCTTAGCGAAAGGCTTCTTGCAGGGAAAGATGTAACTCTGTGAGATGAATTAACAGAACACAGAGCAGTTTCTCAGAAAGCTTCTTTCCAGTTTTGAACGGAAGATATTTCCTTTTTCACCATAGCCCTCTATGGGCTTCCAAATATCCCATTGCCAATTCCTCAAGAACAGCCTTAGCGAAAGGCTTCTTGAAGGGAAAGATGTAACTCTGTGAGATGAATTAACAGAACACAGAGCAGTTTCTCATAAAGCTTCTTTCCAGTTTTGAACGGAAGATATTCCCTTTTTCACCATAGCCCTCTATGGGCTTCCAAATATCCCTTTGCCAATTCCACAAGAACAGCCTTAGCGAAAGGCTTCTTGAAGGGAAAAATGTAAGTCTGTGAGATGAATTAACAGAACACAGAGCAGTTTCTCAGAAAGCTTCGTTCCAGTTTTGAACGGAAGATATTTCCTTTTTCACCATAGCCCTCTATGGGCTTCCAAATATCCCTTTGCCAATTCCACAAGAACAGCCTTAGCGAAAGGCTTCTTGAAGGGAAAGATGTAAGTCTGTGAGATGAATTAACAGAACACAGAGCAATTTCTCAGAAAGCTTCTTTCCAGTTTTGAACGGAAGATATTCCCTTTTTCACCATAGCCCTCTATGGGCTTCCAAATATCCCTTTGCCAATTCCACAAGAACAGCCTTAGCGAAAGGCTTCTTGAAGGGAAAGATGTAACTCTGTGAGATGAATTAACAGAACACAGAGCAGTTTCTCAGAAAGCTTCTTTCCAGTTTTGAACGGAAGATATTTCCTTTTTCACCATAGCCCTCTATGGGCTTCCAAATATCCCTTTGCCAATTCCACAAGAACAGCCTTAGCGAAAGGCTTCTTGAAGGGAAAGATGTAACTCTGTGAGATGAATTAACAGAACACAGAGTAGTTTCTCAGAAAGCTTCTTTCCAGATTTGAACGGAAGATATTTCCTTTTTCACCATAGCCCTCTATGGGCTTCCAAATATCCCTTTGCCAATTCCACAAGAACAGCCTTAGCGAAAGGCTTCTTGAAGGGAAAGATGTAACTCTGTGAGATGAATTAACAGAACACAGAGCAGTTTCTCAGAAAGCTTCTTTCCAGTTTTGAACGGAAGATATTTCCTTTTTCACCATAGCCCTCTATGGGCTTCCAAATATCCCTTTGCCAATTCCACAAGAACAGCCTTAGCGAAAGGCTTCTTGAAGGGAAAGATGTAACTCTGTGAGATGAATTAACAGAACACAGAGCAGTTTCTCAGAAAGCTTCTTTCCAGTTTTGAACGGAAGATATTTCCTTTTTCACCATAGCCCTCTATGGGCTTTCAAATATCCCTTTGCCAATTCCACAAGAGCAGCCTTAGCGAAAGGCTTCTTGAAGGGAAAGATGTAACTCTGTGAGATGAATTAACAGAACACAGAGCAGTTTCTCAGAAAGCTTCTTTCCAGTTTTGAAGGGAAGATATTTCCTTTTTCACCATATCCCTCTATGGGCTTCCAAATATCCCTTTGCCAATTCCACAAGAACAGCCTTAGCGAAAGGCTTCTTGAAGGGAAAAATGTAACTCTGTGAGATGAATTAACAGAACACAGAGCAGTTTCTCAGAAAGCTTCTTTCCAGTTTTGAACGGAAGATATTTCCTTTTTCACCATAGCCCTCTATGGGCTTCCAAATATCCCTTTGCCAATTCCCCAAGAACAGCCTTAGCGAAAGGCTTCTGGAAGGAAAAGTTGTAACTCTGTGAGATGAATTAACAGAACACAGAGCAGTTTCTCAGAAAGCTTCTTTCCAGTTTTGAACGGAAGATATTTCCTTTTTCACCATAGCCCTCTATGGGCTTCCAAATATCCCTTTGCCAATTCCACAAGAACAGCCTTAGCGAAAGGCTTCTTGAAGGGAAAGATGTAACTCTGTGAGATGAATTAACAGATCACAGAGCAGTTTCTCAGAAAGCTTCTTTCCAGTTTTGAACGGAAGATATTTCCTTTTTCACCATAGCCCTCTATGGGCTTCCAAATATCCCTTTGCCAATTCCACAAGAACAGCCTTAGCGAAAGGCTTCTTGAAGGGAAAGATGTAACTCTGTGAGATGAATTAACAGATCACAGAGCAGTTTCTCAGAAAGCTTCTTTCCAGTTTTGAACGGAAGATATTTCCTTTTTCACCATAGCCCTCTATGGGCTTCCAAATATCCCTTTGCCAATTCCACAAGAACAGCCTTAGCGAAAGGCTTCTTGAAGGGAAAGATGTAAGTCTGTGAGATGAATTAACAGAACACAGAGCAATTTCTCAGAAAGCTTCTTTCCAGTTTTGAACGGAAGATATTCCCTTTTTCACCATAGCCCTCTATGGGCTTCCAAATATCCCTTTGCCAATTCCACAAGAACAGCCTTAGCGAAAGGCTTCTTGAAGGGAAAGATGTAACTCTGTGAGATGAATTAACAGAACACAGAGCAGTTTCTCAGAAAGCTTCTTTCCAGTTTTGAACGGAAGATATTTCCTTTTTCACCATAGCCCTCTATGGGCTTCCAAATATCCCTTTGCCAATTCCACAAGAACAGCCTTAGCGAAAGGCTTCTTGAAGGGAAAGATGTAACTCTGTGAGATGAATTAACAGAACACAGAGTAGTTTCTCAGAAAGCTTCTTTCCAGATTTGAACGGAAGATATTTCCTTTTTCACCATAGCCCTCTATGGGCTTCCAAATATCCCTTTGCCAATTCCACAAGAACAGCCTTAGCGAAAGGCTTCTTGAAGGGAAAGATGTAACTCTGTGAGATGAATTAACAGAACACAGAGCAGTTTCTCAGAAAGCTTCTTTCCAGTTTTGAACGGAAGATATTTCCTTTTTCACCATAGCCCTCTATGGGCTTCCAAATATCCCTTTGCGAATTCCACAAGAACAGCCTTAGCGAAAGGCTTCTTGAAGGGAAAGATGTAACTCTGTGAGATGAATTAACAGAACACAGAGCAGTTTCTCAGAAAGCTTCTTTCCAGTTTTGAACGGAAGATATTTCCTTTTTCACCATAGCCCTCTATGGGCTTCCAAATATCCCTTTGCCAATTCCCCAAGAACAGCCTTAGCGAAAGGCTTCTTGAAGGAAAAGTTGTAACTCTGTGAGATGAATTAACAGAACACAGAGCAGTTTCTCAGAAAGCTTCTTTCCAGTTTTGAAGGGAAGATATTTCCTTTTTCACCATAGCCCTCTATGGGCTTCCAAATATCCCTTTGCCAATTCCGCAAGAACAGCCTTAGCGAAAGGCTTCTTGAAGGGAAAGATGTAACTCTGTGAGATGAATTAACAGATCACAGAGCAGTTTCTCAGAAAGCTTCTTTCCAGTTTTGAACGGAAGATATTTCCTTTTTCACCATAGCCCTCTATGGGCTTCCAAATATCCCTTTGCCAATTCCACAAGAACAGCCTTAGCGAAAGGCTTCTTGAAGGGAAAGATGTAACTCTGTGAGATGAATTAACAGATCACAGAGCAGTTTCTCAGAAAGCTTCTTTCCAGTTTTGAACGGAAGATATTTCCTTTTTCACCATAGCCCTCTATGGGCTTCCAAATATCCCTTTGCCAATTCCACAAGAACAGCCTTAGCGAAAGGCTTCTTGAAGGGAAAGATGTAACTCTGTGAGATGAATTAACAGATCACAGAGCAGTTTCTCAGAAAGCTTCTTTCCAGTTTTGAACGGAAGATATTTCCTTTTTCACCATAGCCCTCTATGGGCTTCCAAATATCCCTTTGCCAATTCCACAAGAACAGCCTTAGCGAAAGGCTTCTTGAAGGGAAAGATGTAAGTCTGTGAGATGAATTAACAGAACACAGAGCAATTTCTCAGAAAGCTTCTTTCCAGTTTTGAACGGAAGATATTCCCTTTTTCACCATAGCCCTCTATGGGCTTCCAAATATCCCTTTGCCAATTCCACAAGAACAGCCTTAGCGAAAGGCTTCTTGAAGGGAAAGATGTAACTCTGTGAGATGAATTAACAGAACACAGAGCAGTTTCTCAGAAAGCTTCTTTCCAGTTTTGAACGGAAGATATTTCCTTTTTCACCATAGCCCTCTATGGGCTTCCAAATATCCCTTTGCCAATTCCACAAGAACAGCCTTAGCGAAAGGCTTCTTGAAGGGAAAGATGTAACTCTGTGAGATGAATTAACAGAACACAGAGTAGTTTCTCAGAAAGCTTCTTTCCAGATTTGAACGGAAGATATTTCCTTTTTCACCATAGCCCTCTATGGGCTTCCAAATATCCCTTTGCCAATTCCACAAGAACAGCCTTAGCGAAAGGCTTCTTGAAGGGAAAGATGTAACTCTGTGAGATGAATTAACAGAACACAGAGCAGTTTCTCAGAAAGCTTCTTTCCAGTTTTGAACGGAAGATATTTCCTTTTTCACCATAGCCCTCTATGGGCTTCCAAATATCCCTTTGCGAATTCCACAAGAACAGCCTTAGCGAAAGGCTTCTTGAAGGGAAAGATGTAACTCTGTGAGATGAATTAACAGAACACAGAGCAGTTTCTCAGAAAGCTTCTTTCCAGTTTTGAACGGAAGATATTTCCTTTTTCACCATAGCCCTCTATGGGCTTCCAAATATCCCTTTGCCAATTCCCCAAGAACAGCCTTAGCGAAAGGCTTCTTGAAGGAAAAGTTGTAACTCTGTGAGATGAATTAACAGAACACAGAGCAGTTTCTCAGAAAGCTTCTTTCCAGTTTTGAACGGAAGATATTTCCTTTTTCACCATAGCCCTCTATGGGCTTCCAAATATCCCTTTGCCAATTCCGCAAGAACAGCCTTAGCGAAAGGCTTCTTGAAGGGAAAGATGTAACTCTGTGAGATGAATTAACAGATCACAGAGCAGTTTCTCAGAAAGCTTCTTTCCAGTTTTGAACGGAAGATATTTCCTTTTTCACCATAGCCCTCTATGGGCTTCCAAATATCCCTTTGCCAATTCCACAAGAACAGCCTTAGCGAAAGGCTTCTTGAAGGGAAAGATGTAACTCTGTGAGATGAATTAACAGAACACAGAGCAGTTTCTCAGAAAGCTTCTTTCCAGTTTTGAACGGAAGATATTCCCTTTTTCACCATAGCCCTCTATGGGCTTCCAAATATCCCTTTGCCAATTCCACAAGAACAGCCTTAGCGAAAGGCTTCTTGAAGGGAAAGATGTAACTCTGTGAGATGAATTAACAGAACACAGAGCAGTTTCTCAGAAAGCTTCTTTCCAGTTTTGAACGGAAGATATTTCCTTTTTCACCATAGCCCTCTATGGGCTTCCAAATATCCCATTGCCAATTCCTCAAGAACAGCCTTAGCGAAAGGCTTCTTGAAGGGAAAGATGTAACTCTGTGAGATGAATTAACAGAACACAGAGCAGTTTCTCATAAAGCTTCTTTCCAGTTTTGAACGGAAGATATTCCCTTTTTCACCATAGCCCTCTATGGGCTTCCAAATATCTCTTTGCCAATTCCACAAGAACAGCCTTAGCGAAAGGCTTCTTGAAGGGAAAGATGTAAGTCTGTGAGATGAATTAACAGAACACAGAGCAGTTTCTCAGAAAGCTTCGTTCCAGTTTTGAACGGAAGATATTTCCTTTTTCACCATAGCCCTCTATGGGCTTCCAAATATCCCTTTGCCAATTCCACAAGAACAGCCTTAGCGAAAGGCTTCTTGAAGGGAAAGATGTAAGTCTGTGAGATGAATTAACAGAACACAGAGCAATTTCTCAGAAAGCTTCTTTCCAGTTTTGAACGGAAGATATTCCCTTTTTCACCATAGCCCTCTATGGGCTTCCAAATATCCCTTTGCCAATTCCACAAGAACAGCCTTAGCGAAAGGCTTCTTGAAGGGAAAGATGTAACTCTGTGAGATGAATTAACAGAACACAGAGCAGTTTCTCAGAAAGCTTCTTTCCAGTTTTGAACGGAAGATATTTCCTTTTTCACCATAGCCCTCTATGGGCTTCCAAATATCCCTTTGCCAATTCCACAAGAACAGCCTTAGCGAAAGGCTTCTTGAAGGGAAAGATGTAACTCTGTGAGATGAATTAACAGAACACAGAGTAGTTTCTCAGAAAGCTTCTTTCCAGATTTGAACGGAAGATATTTCCTTTTTCACCATAGCCCTCTATGGGCTTCCAAATATCCCTTTGCCAATTCCACAAGAACAGCCTTAGCGAAAGGCTTCTTGAAGGGAAAGATGTAACTCTGTGAGATGAATTAACAGAACACAGAGCAGTTTCTCAGAAAGCTTCTTTCCAGTTTTGAACGGAAGATATTTCCTTTTTCACCATAGCCCTCTACGGGCTTCCAAATATCCCTTTGCCAATTCCACAAGAACAGCCTTAGCGAAAGGCTTCTTGAAGGGAAAGATATAACTCTGTGAGATGAATTAACAGAACACAGAGCAGTTTCTCAGAAAGCTTCTTTCCAGTTTTGAACGGAAGATATTTCCTTTTTCACCATAGCCCTCTATGGGCTTCCAAATATCCCTTTGCCAATTCCACAAGAACAGCCTTAGCGAAAGGCTTCTTGAAGGGAAAGATGTAACTCTGTGAGATGAATTAACAGAACACAGAGCAGTTTCTCAGAAAGCTTCTTTCCAGTTTTGAACGGAAGATATTCCCTTTTTCACCATAGCCCTCTATGGGCTTCCAAATATCCCTTTGCCAATTCCACAAGAACAGCCTTAGCGAAAGGCTTCTTGAAGGGAAAGATGTAACTCTGTGAGATGAATTAACAGAACACAGAGCAGTTTCTCAGAAAGCTTCTTTCCAGTTTTGAACGGAAGATGTTTCCTTTTTCACCATAGCCCTCTATGGGCTTCCAAATATCCCTTTGCCAATTCCACAAGAACAGCCTTAGCGAAAGGCTTCTTGAAGGGAAAGATGTAACTCTGTGAGATGAATTAACAGAACACAGAGCAGTTTCTCAGAAAGCTGCTTTCCAGTTTTGAACGGAAGATATTTCCTTTTTCACCATAGCCCTCTATGGGCTTCCAAATATCCCTTTGCCAATTCCACAAGAACAGTCTTAGCGAAAGGCTTCTTGAAGGGAAAGATGTAACACTGTGAGATGAATTAACAGAACACAGAGCAGTTTCTCAGAAAGCTTCTTTCCAGTTTTGAACGGAAGATATTTCCTTTTTCACCATAGCCCTCTATGGGCTTCCAAATATCCCTTTGCCAATTCCACAAGAACAGCCTTAGCGAAAGGCTTCTTGAAGGGAAAGATGTAACTCTGTGAGATGAATTAACAGAACACAGAGCAGTTTCTCAGAAAGCTTCTTTCCAGTTTTGAACGGAAGATATTTCCTTTTTCACCATAGCCCTCTATGGGCTTCCAAATATCCCTTTGCCAATTCCACAAGAACAGCCTTAGCGAAAGGCTTCTTGAAGGGAAAGATGTAACTCTGTGAGATGAATTAACAGAACACAGAGCAGTTTCTCAGAAAGCTTCTTTCCAGTTTTGAACGGAAGATATTTCCTTTTTCACCATAGCCCTCTATAGGCTTCCAAATATCCCTTTGCCAATTCCACAAGAACAGCCTTAGCGAAAGGCTTCTTGAAGGGAAAGATGTAACTCTGTGAGATGAACTAACAGAACACAGAGCAGTTTCTCAGAAAGCTTCTTTCCAGTTTTGAAGGGAAGATATTTCCTTTTTCACCATAGCCCCCTACGGGCTTCCAAATATCCCTTTGCCAATTCCACAAGAACAGCCTTAGCGAAAGGCTTCTTGAAGGGAAAGATGTAACTCTGTGAGATGAATTAACAGAACAAAGAGCAGTTTCTCAGAAAGCTTCTTTCCAGTTTTGAACGGAAGATATTTCCTTTTTCACCATAGCCCTCTATGGGCTACCAAATATCCCTTTGCCAATTCCACAAGAACAGCCTTAGCAAAAGGCTTCTTGAAGGGAAAGATGTAACTGTGTGAGATGAATTAACAGATCACAGAGCAGTTTCTCAGAAAGCTTCTTTCCAGTTTTGAACGGAAGATATTTCCTTTTTCACCATAGCCCTCTATGGGCTTCCAAATATCCCTTTGCCAATTCCACAAGAACAGCCTTAGCGAAAGGCTTCTTGAAGGGAAAGATGTAACTCTGTGAGATGAATTAACAGAACACAGAGCAGTTTCTCAGAAAGCTTCTTTCCAGATTTGAACGGAAGATATTTACTTTTTCACCATAGCCCTCTATGGGCTTCCAAATATCCCTTTGCCAATTCCACAAGAACAGCCTTAGCGAAAGGCTTCTTGAAGGGAAAGATGTAAGTCTGTGAGATGAATTAACAGAACACAGAGCAGTTTCTCAGAAAGCTTCGTTCCAGTTTTGAACGGAAGATATTTCCTTTTTCACCATAGCCATCTATGGGCTTCCAAATATCCCTTTGCCAATTCCACAAGAACAGCCTTAGCGAAAGGCTTCTTGAAGGAAAAGATGTAAGTCTGTGAGATGAATTAACAGAACACAGAGCAATTTCTCAGAAAGCTTCTTTCCAGTTTTGAACGGAAGATATTCCCTTTTTCACCATAGCCCTCTATGGGCTTCCAAATATCCCTTTGCCAATTCCACAAGAACAGCCTTAGCGAAAGGCTTCTTGAAGGGAAAGATGTAACTCTGTGAGATGAATTAACAGAACACAGAGCAGTTTCTCAGAAAGCTTCTTTCCAGTTTTGAACGGAAGATATTTCCTTTTTCACCATAGCCCTCTATGGGCTTCCAAATATCCCTTTGCCAATTCCACAAGAACAGCCTTAGCGAAAGGCTTCTTGAAGGGAAAGATGTAACTCTGTGAGATGAATTAACAGAACACAGTGTAGTTTCTCAGAAAGCTTCTTTCCAGATTTGAACGGAAGATATTTCCTTTTTCACCATAGCCCTCTATGGGCTTCCATATATCCCTTTGCCAATTCCACAAGAACAGCCTTAGCGAAAGGCTTCTTGAAGGGAAAGATGTAACTCTGTGAGATGAATTAACAGAACACAGAGCAGTTTCTCAGAAAGCTTCTTTCCAGTTTTGAACGGAAGATATTTCCTTTTTCACCATAGCCCTCTATGGGCTTCCAAATATCCCTTTGCCAATTCCACAAGAACAGCCTTAGCGAAAGGCTTCTTGAAGGGAAAGATGTAACTCTGTGAGATGAACTAAGAGAACACAGAGCAGTTTCTCAGAAAGCTTCTTTCCAGTTTTGAACGGAAGATATTTCCTTTTTCACCATAGCCCTTTATGGGCTTCCAAATATCCCTTTGCCAATTCCACAAGAACAGCCTTAGCGAAAGGCTTCTTGAAGGGAAAGATGTAACTCTGTGAGATGAATTAACAGAACACAGAGCAGTTTCTCAGAAAGCTTCTTTCCAGTTTTGAACGGAAGATATTTCCTTTTTCACCATAGCCCTCTATGGGCTTCCAAATATCCCTTTGCCAATTCCACAAGAACAGCCTTAGCGAAAGGCTTCTTGAAGGGAAAGATGTAACTCTGTGAGATGAACTAACAGAACACAGAGCAGTTTCTCAGAAAGCTTCTTTCCAGTTTTGAACGGAAGATATTTCCTTTTTCACCATAGCCCTTTATGGGCTTCCAAATATCCCTTTGCCAATTCCACAAGAACAGCCTTAGCGAAAGGCTTCTTGAAGGGAAAGATGTAACTCTGTGAGATGAATTAACAGAACACAGAGCAGTTTCTCAGAAAGCTTCTTTCCAGTTTTGAACGGAAGATATTTCCTTTTTCACCATAGCCCTCTAGGGGCTTCCAAATATCCCTTTGCCAATTCTACAAGAACAGCCTTAGCGAAAGGCTTCTTGAAGGGAAAGATGTAACTCTGTGAGATGAATTAACAGAACACAGAGCAGTTTCTCAGAAAGCTTCTTTCCAGTTTTGAAGGGAAGATGTTTCCTTTTTCACCATAGCCCCCTATGGGCTTCCAAATATGCCTTTGCCAATTCCACAAGAACAGCCTTAGCGAAAGGCTTCTTGAATGGAAAGATGTAACTCTGTGAGATGAATTAACAGAACACAGAGCAGTTTCTCAGAAAGCTTCTTTCCAGTTTTGAACGGAAGATATTTCCTTTTTCACCATAGCCCTCTATGGGCTTCCAAATATCCCTTTGCCAATTCCCCAAGAACAGCCTTAGCGAAAGGCTTCTTGAAGGAAAAGTTGTAACTCTGTGAGATGAATTAACAGAACACAGAGCAGTTTCTCAGAAAGCTTCTTTCCAGTTTTGAACGGAAGATATTTCCTTTTTCACCATAGCCCTCTATGGGCTTCCAAATATCCCTTTGCCAATTCCACAAGAACAGCCTTAGCGAAAGGCTTCTTGAAGGGAAAGATGTAACTCTGTGAGATGAATTAACAGATCACAGAGCAGTTTCTCAGAAAGCTTCTTTCCAGTTTTGAACGGAAGATATTTCCTTTTTCACCATAGCCCTCTATGGGCTTCCAAATATCCCTTTGCCAATTCCACAAGAACAGCCTTAGCGAAATGCTTCTTGAAGGGAAAGATGTAACTCTGTGAGATGAATTAACAGAACACAGAGCAGTTTCTCAGAAAGCTTCTTTCCAGTTTTGAACGGAAGATATTTTCTTTTTCACCATAGCCCTCTATGGGCTTCCAAATATCCCTTTGCCAATTCCACAAGAACAGCCTTAGCGAAAGGCTTCTTGAAGGGAAAGATGTAACTCTGTGAGATGAATTAACAGAACACAGAGCATTTTCTCAGAAAGCTTCTTTCCAGTTTTGAACGGAAGATATTTCCTTTTTCACCATAGCCCTCTATGGGCTTCCAAATATCCCTTTGCCAATTCCACAAGAACAGCCTTAGCGAAAGGCTTCTTGAAGGGAAAGATGTAACTCTGTGAGATGAATTAACAGATCACAGAGCAGTTTCTCAGAAAGCTTCTTTCCAGTTTTGAACGGAAGTTATTTCGTTTTTCACCATAGCCCTCTAAGGGCTTCCAAATATCCCTTTGCCAATTCCACAAGAACAGCCTTAGCGAAAGGCTTCTTGAAGGGAAAGATGTAACTCTGTGAGATGAATTAACAGAACACAGAGCAGTTTCTCAGAAAGCTTCTTTCCAGTTTTGAACGGAAGATATTTCCTTATTCACCATAGCCCTCTATGGGCTTCCAAATATCCCTTTTCCAATTCCACAAGAACAGCCTTATCGAAAGGCTTCTTGAAGGGAAAGATGTAACTCTGTGAGATGAATTAACAGAACACAGAGCAGTTTCTCAGAAAGCTTCTTTCCAGTTTTGAAGGGAAGATATTTCCTTTTTCACCATAGCCCCCTATGGGCTTCCAAATATCCCTTTGCCAATTCCACAAGAACAGCCTTAGCGAAAGGCTTCTTGAAGGGAAAGATGTAACTCTGTGAGATGAATTAACAGAACACAGAGCAGTTTCTCAGAAAGCTTCTTTCCAGTTTTGAACGGAAGATATTTCCTTTTTCATCATAGCCCTCTATGGGCTTCCAAATATCCCTTTGCCAATTCCACAAGAACAGCCTTGGCGAAAGGATTCTTGAAGGGAAAGATGTAACTCTGTGAGATGAATTAACAGAACACAGAGCAGTTTCTCAGAAAGCTTCTTTCCAGTTTTGAACGGAAGGTATTTCCTTTTTCACCATAGCCCTCTATGGGCTTCCAAATATCCCTTTGCCAATTCCACAAGAACAGCCTTAGCGAAAGGCTTCTTGAAGGGAAAGATGTAACACTGTAAGATGAATTAACAGAACACAGAGCAGTTTCTCAGAAAGCTTCTTTCCAGTTTTGAACGGAAGATATTCCCTTTTTCACCATAGCCCTCTATGGGCTTCCAAATATCTCTTTGCCAATTCCACAAGAACAGCCTTAGCGAAAGGCTTCTTGAAGGGAAAGATGTAACTCTGTGAGATGAATTAACAGAACACAGAGCAGTTTCTCAGAAAGCTTCTTTCCAGTTTTGAACGGAAGATATTTCCTTTTTCACCATAGCCCTCTATGGGCTTCCAAATATCCCTTTGCCAATTCCCCAAGAACAGCCTTAGCGAAAGGCTTCTTGAAGGAAAAGATGTAACTCTGTGAGATGAATTAACAGAACACAGAGCAGTTTCTCAGAAAGCTTCTTTCCAGTTTGGAACGGAAGATATTCCCTTTTTCACCATAGCCCTCTATGGGCTTCCAAATATCCCTTTGCCAATTCCACAAGAACAGCCTTAGCGAAAGGCTTCTTGAAGGGAAAGATGTAACTCAGTGAGATGAATTAACAGAACACAGAGCAGTTTCTCAGAAAGCTTCTTTCCAGTTTTGAACGGAAGATATTTCCTTTTTCACCATAGCCCTCTATGGGCTTCCAAATATCCCTTTGCCAATTCCACAAGAACAGCCTTAGCGAAAGGCTTCTTGAAGGGAAAGATGTAACTCTTTGAGATGAATTAAGAGAACACAGAGCAGTTTCTCAGAAAGCTTCTTTCCAGTTTTGAACGGAAGATATTTCCTTTTTCACCATAGCCCTCTATGGGCTTCCAAATATCCCTTTGCCAATTCCACAAGAACAGCCTTAGCGAAAGGCTTCTTGAAGGGAAAGATGTAACTCTGTGAGATGAATTAACAGAACACAGAGCAGTTTCTCAGAAAGCTTCTTTCCAGTTTTGAACGGAAGATATTTCCTTATTCACCATAGCCCTCTATGGGCTTCCAAATATCCCTTTGCCAATTCCACAAGAACAGCCTTATCGAAAGGCTTCTTGAAGGGAAAGATGTAACTCTGTGAGATGAATTAACAGAACACAGAGCAGTTTCTCAGAAAGCTTCTTTCCAGTTTTGAAGGGAAGATATTTCCTTTTTCACCATAGCCCCCTATGGGCTTCCAAATATCCCTTTGCCAATTCCACAAGAACAGCCTTAGCGAAAGGCTTCTTGAAGGGAAAGATGTAACTCTGTGAGATGAATTAACAGAACACAGAGCAGTTTCTCAGAAAGCTTCTTTCCAGTTTTGAACGGAAGATATTTCCTTTTTCACCAAAGCCCTCTATGGGCTTCCAAATATCCCTTTGCCAATTCCACAAGAACAGCCTTAGGGAAAGGATTCTTGAAGGGTAAGATGTAACTCTGTGAGATGAATTAACAGAACACAGAGCAGTTTCTCAGAAAGCTTCTTTCCAGTTTTGAACGGAAGGTATTTTCTTTTTCACCATAGCCCTCTATGGGCTTCCAAATATCCCTTTGCCAATTCCACAAGAACAGCCTTAGCGAAAGGCTTCTTGAAGGGAAAGATGTAACACTGTGAGATGAATTAACAGAACACAGAGCAGTTTCTCAGAAACCTTCTTTCCAGTTTTGAACGGAAGATATTTCCTTTTTCACAATAGCCCTCTATGGGCTTCCAAATATCCCTTTGCCAATTCCACAAGAACAGCCTTAGCGAAAGGCTTCTTGAAGGGAAAGATGTAACTCTTTGAGATGAATTAAGAGAACACAGAGCAGTTTCTCACAAAGCTTCTTTCCAGTTTTGAACGGAAGATATTTCCTTTTTCACCATAGCCCTCTATGGGCTTCCAAATATCCCTTTGCCAATTCCACAAGAACAGCCTTAGCGAAAGGCTTCTTGAAGGGAAAGATGTAACTCTGTGAGATGAATTAACAGAACACAGAGCAGTTTCTCAGAAAGCTTCTTTCCAGTTTTGAACGGAAGATATTTCCTTTTTCACCATAGCCCTCTATGGGCTTCCAAATATCCCTTTGCCAATTCCCCAAGAACAGCCTTAGCGAAAGGCTTCTTGAAGGAAAAGTTGTAACTCTGTGAGATGAATTAACAGAACACAGAGCAGTTTCTCAGAAAGCTTCTTTCCAGTTTTGAACGGAAGATATTTCCTTTTTCACCATAACCCTCTATGGGCTTCCAAATATCCCTTTGCCAATTCCACAAGAACAGCCTTAGCGAAAGGCTTCTTGAAGGGAAAGATGTAACTCTGTGAGATGAATTAACAGATCACAGAGCAGTTTCTCAGAAAGCTTCTTTCCAGTTTTGAACGGAAGATATTTCCTTTTTCACCATAGCCCTCTATGGGCTTCCAAATATCCCTTTGCCAATTCCACAAGAACAGCCTTAGCGAAAGGCTTCTTGAAGGGAAAGATGTAACTCTGTGAGATGAATTAACAGAACACAGAGCAGTTTCTCAGAAAGCTTCTTTCCAGTTTTGAACGGAAGATATTTTCTTTTTCACCATAGCCCTCTATGGGCTTCCAAATATCCCTTTGCCAATTCCACAAGAACAGCCTTAGCGAAAGGCTTCTTGAAGGGAAAGATGTAACTCTGTGAGATGAATTAACAGAACACAGAGCAGTTTCTCAGAAAGCTTCTTTCCAGTTTTGAACGGAAGATATTTCCTTTTTCACCATAGCCCTCTATGGGCTTCCAAATATCCCTTTGCCAATTCCACAAGAACAGTCTTAGCGAAAGGCTTCTTGAAGGGAAAGATGTAACACTGTGAGATGAATTAACAGAACACAGAGCAGTTTCTCAGAAAGCTTCTTTCCAGTTTTGAACGGAAGATATTTCCTTTTTCACCATAGCCCTCTATGGGCTTCCAAATATCCCTTTGCCAATTCCACAAGAACAGCCTTAGCGAAAGGCTTCTTGAAGGGAAAGATGTAACTCTGTGAGATGAATTAACAGAACACAGAGCAGTTTCTCAGAAAGCTTCTTTCCAGTTTTGAACGGAAGATATTTCCTTTTTCACCATAGCCCTCTATGGGCTTCCAAATATCCCTTTGCCAATTCCACAAGAACAGCCTTAGCGAAAGGCTTCTTGAAGGGAAAGATGTAACTCTGTGAGATGAATTAACAGAACACAGAGCAGTTTCTTAGAAAGTTTCTTTCCAGTTTTGAACGGAAGATATTTCCTTTTTCACCATAGCCCTCTATGGGCTTCCAAATATCCCTTTGCCAATTCCACAAGAACAGCCTTAGCAAAAGGCTTCTTGAAGGGAAAGATGTAACTCTGTGAGACGAATTAACAGAACACAGAGCAGTTTCTCAGAAAGCTTCTTTCCAGTTTTGAACGGAAGATACTTCCTTTTTCACCATAGCCCTCTATGGGCTTCCAAATATCCCTTTGCCAATTCCACAAGAACAGCCTTAGCGAAAGGCTTCTTGAAGGGAAAGATGTAACTCTGTGAGATGAATTAACAGAACACAGAGCAGTTTCTCAGAAAGCTTCTTTCCAGTTTTGAACGGAAGATATTCCCTTTTTCACCATAGCCCTCTATGGGCTTCCAAATATCCCTTTGCCAATTCCACAAGAACAGCCTTAGCGAAAGGCTTCTTGAAGGGAAAGATGTAACTCTGTGAGATGAATTAACAGAACACAGAGCAGTTTCTCAGAAAGCTTCTTTCCAGTTTTGAACGGAAGATATTCCCTTTTTCACCATAGCCCTCTATGGGCTTCCAAATATCCCTTTGCCAATTCCACAAGAACAGCCTTAGCGAAAGGCTTCTTGCAGGGAAAGATGTAACTCTGTGAGATGAATTAACAGAACACAGAGCAGTTTCTCAGAAAGCTTCTTTCCAGTTTTGAACGGAAGATATTCCGTTTTTCACCATAGCCCTCTATGGGCTTCCAAATATCCCTTTGCCAATTCCACAAGAACAGCCTTAGCGAAAGGCTTCTTGAAGGGAAAGATGTAACTCTGTGAGATGAATTAACAGAACACAGAGCAGTTTCTCAGAAAGCTTCTTTCCAGTTTTGAACGGAAGATATTTCCTTTTTCACCATAGCCCTCTATGGGCTTCCAAATATCCCTTTGCCAATTCCACAAGAACAGCCTTAGCGAAAGGCTTCTTGAAGGGAAAGATGTAACTCTGTGAGATGAATTAACAGATCACAGAGCAGTTTCTCAGAAAGCTTCTTTCCAGTTTTGAACGGAAGTTATTTCGTTTTTCACCATAGCCCTCTAAGGGCTTCCAAATATCCCTTTGCCAATTCCACAAGAACAGCCTTAGCGAAAGGCTTCTTGAAGGGAAAGATGTAACTCTGTGAGATGAATTAACAGAACACAGAGCAGTTTCTCAGAAAGCTTCTTTCCAGTTTTGAACGGAAGATATTTCCTTATTCACCATAGCCCTCTATGGGCTTCCAAATATCCCTTTGCCAATTCCACAAGAACAGCCTTATCGAAAGGCTTCTTGAAGGGAAAGATGTAACTCTGTGAGATGAATTAACAGAACACAGAGCAGTTTCTCAGAAAGCTTCTTTCCAGTTTTGAAGGGAAGATATTTCCTTTTTCACCATAGCCCCCTATGGGCTTCCAAATATCCCTTTGCCAATTCCACAAGAACAGCCTTAGCGAAAGGCTTCTTGAAGGGAAAGATGTAACTCTGTGAGATGAATTAACAGAACACAGAGCAGTTTCTCAGAAAGCTTCTTTCCAGTTTTGAACGGAAGATATTTCCTTTTTCATCATAGCCCTCTATGGGCTTCCAAATATCCCTTTGCCAATTCCACAAGAACAGCCTTGGCGAAAGGATTCTTGAAGGGAAAGATGTAACTCTGTGAGATGAATTAACAGAACACAGAGCAGTTTCTCAGAAAGCTTCTTTCCAGTTTTGAACGGAAGGTATTTCCTTTTTCACCATAGCCCTCTATGGGCTTCCAAATATCCCTTTGCCAATTCCACAAGAACAGCCTTAGCGAAAGGCTTCTTGAAGGGAAAGATGTAACACTGTAAGATGAATTAACAGAACACAGAGCAGTTTCTCAGAAAGCTTCTTTCCAGTTTTGAACGGAAGATATTCCCTTTTTCACCATAGCCCTCTATGGGCTTCCAAATATCTCTTTGCCAATTCCACAAGAACAGCCTTAGCGAAAGGCTTCTTGAAGGGAAAGATGTAACTCTGTGAGATGAATTAACAGAACACAGAGCAGTTTCTCAGAAAGCTTCTTTCCAGTTTTGAAGGGAAGATATTTCCTTTTTCACCATAGCCCTCTATGGGCTTCCAAATATCCCTTTGCCAATTCCCCAAGAACAGCCTTAGCGAAAGGCTTCTTGAAGGAAAAGTTGTAACTCTGTGAGATGAATTAACAGAACACAGAGCAGTTTCTCAGAAAGCTTCTTTCCAGTTTTGAACGGAAGATATTTCCTTTTTCACCATAACCCTCTATGGGCTTCCAAATATCCCTTTGCCAATTCCACAAGAACAGCCTTAGCGAAAGGCTTCTTGAAGGGAAAGATGTAACTCTGTGAGATGAATTAACAGATCACAGAGCAGTTTCTCAGAAAGCTTCTTTCCAGTTTTGAACGGAAGATATTTCCTTTTTCACCATAGCCCTCTATGGGCTTCCAAATATCCCTTTGCCAATTCCACAAGAACAGCCTTAGCGAAAGGCTTCTTGAAGGGAAAGATGTAACTCTGTGAGATGAATTAACAGAACACAGAGCAGTTTCTCAGAAAGCTTCTTTCCAGTTTTGAACGGAAGATATTTTCTTTTTCACCATAGCCCTCTATGGGCTTCCAAATATCCCTTTGCCAATTCCACAAGAACAGCCTTAGCGAAAGGCTTCTTGAAGGGAAAGATGTAACTCTGTGAGATGAATTAACAGAACACAGAGCAGTTTCTCAGAAAGCTTCTTTCCAGTTTTGAACGGAAGATATTTCCTTTTTCACCATAGCCCTCTATGGGCTTCCAAATATCCCTTTGCCAATTCCACAAGAACAGTCTTAGCGAAAGGCTTCTTGAAGGGAAAGATGTAACACTGTGAGATGAATTAACAGAACACAGAGCAGTTTCTCAGAAAGCTTCTTTCCAGTTTTGAACGGAAGATATTTCCTTTTTCACCATAGCCCTCTATGGGCTTCCAAATATCCCTTTGCCAATTCCACAAGAACAGCCTTAGCGAAAGGCTTCTTGAAGGGAAAGATGTAACTCTGTGAGATGAATTAACAGAACACAGAGCAGTTTCTCAGAAAGCTTCTTTCCAGTTTTGAACGGAAGATATTTCCTTTTTCACCATAGCCCTCTATGGGCTTCCAAATATCCCTTTGCCAATTCCACAAGAACAGCCTTAGCGAAAGGCTTCTTGAAGGGAAAGATGTAACTCTGTGAGATGAATTAACAGAACACAGAGCAGTTTCTTAGAAAGTTTCTTTCCAGTTTTGAACGGAAGATATTTCCTTTTTCACCATAACCCTCTATGGGCTTCCAAATATCCCTTTGCCAATTCCACAAGAACAGCCTTAGCAAAAGGCTTCTTGAAGGGAAAGATGTAACTCTGTGAGACGAATTAACAGAACACAGAGCAGTTTCTCAGAAAGCTTCTTTCCAGTTTTGAACGGAAGATACTTCCTTTTTCACCATAGCCCTCTATGGGCTTCCAAATATCCCTTTGCCAATTCCACAAGAACAGCCTTAGCGAAAGGCTTCTTGAAGGGAAAGATGTAACTCTGTGAGATGAATTAACAGAACACAGAGCAGTTTCTCAGAAAGCTTCTTTCCAGTTTTGAACGGAAGATATTCCCTTTTTCACCATAGCCCTCTATGGGCTTCCAAATATCCCTTTGCCAATTCCACAAGAACAGCCTTAGCGAAAGGCTTCTTGAAGGGAAAGATGTAACTCTGTGAGATGAATTAACAGAACACAGAGCAGTTTCTCAGAAAGCTTCTTTCCAGTTTTGAACGGAAGATATTTCCTTTTTCACCATAGCCCCCTATGGGCTTCCAAATATCCCTTTGCCAATTCCACAAGAACAGCCTTAGCGAAAGGCTTCTTGAAGGGAAAGATGTAACACTGTGAGATGAATTAACAGAACACAGAGCAGTTTCTCAGAAAGCTTCTTTCCAGTTTTGAACGGAAGATATTCCCTTTTTCACCATAGCCCTCTATGGGCTTCCAAATATCTCTTTGCCAATTCCACAAGAACAGCCTTAGCGAAAGGCTTCTTGAAGGGAAAGATGTAACTCTGTGAGATGAATTAACAGAACACAGAGCAGTTTCTCAGAAAGCTTCTTTCCAGTTTTGAACGGAAGATATTTCCTTTTTCACCATAGCCCTCTATGGGCTTCCAAATATCCCTTTGCCAATTCCACAAGAACAGCCTTAGCGAAAGGCTTCTTGGAGGAAAAGATGTAACTCTGTGAGATGAATTAACAGAACACAGAGCAGTTTCTCAGAAAGCTTCTTTCCAGTTTTGAACGGAAGATATTCCCTTTTTCACCATAGCCCTCTATGGGCTTCCAAATATCCCTTTGCCAATTCCACAAGAACAGCCTTAGCGAAAGGCTTCTTGAAGGGAAAGATGTAACTCAGTGAGATGAATTAACAGAACACAGAGCAGTTTCTCAGAAAGCTTCTTTCCAGTTTTGAACGGAAGATATTTCCTTTTTCACCATAGCCCTCTATGGGCTTCCAAATATCCCTTTGCCAATTCCACAAGAACAGCCTTAGCGAAAGGCTTCTTGAAGGGAAAGATGTAACTCTTTGAGATGAATTAAGAGAACACAGAGCAGTTTCTCAGAAAGCTTCTTTCCAGTTTTGAACGGAAGATATTTCCTTTTTCACCATAGCCCTCTATGGGCTTCCAAATATAACTTTGCCAATTCCACAAGAACAGCCTTAGCGAAAGGCTTCTTGAAGGGAAAGATGTAACTCTGTGAGATGAATTAACAGAACACAGAGCAGTTTCTCAGAAAGCTTCTTTCCAGTTTTGAACGGAAGATATTTCCTTTTTCACCATAGCCCTCTATGGGCTTCCAAATATCCCTTTGCCAATTCCACAAGAACAGCCTTATCGAAAGGCTTCTTGAAGGGAAAGATGTAACTCTGTGAGATGAATTAACAGAACACAGAGCAGTTTCTCAGAAAGCTTCTTTCCAGTTTTGAAGGGAAGATATTTCCTTTTTCACCATAGCCCCCTATGGGCTTCCAAATATCCCTTTGCCAATTCCACAAGAACAGCCTTAGCGAAAGGCTTCTTGAAGGGAAAGATGTAACTCTGTGAGATGAATTAACAGAACACAGAGCAGTTTCTCAGAAAGCTTCTTTCCAGTTTTGAACGGAAGATATTCCCTTTTTCACCATAGCCCTCTATGGGCTTCCAAATATCCCTTTGCAAGTTCCACAAGAACAGCCTTAGCGAAAGGCTTCTTGAAGGGAAAGATGTAACTCTGTGAGATGAATTAACAGAACACAGAGCAGTTTCTCAGAAAGCTTCTTTCCAGTTTTGAACGGAAGATATTCCCTTTTTCACCATAGCCATCTATGGGCTTCCAAATATCCCTTTGCCAATTCCACAAGAACAGCCTTAGCGAAAGGCTTCTTGAAGGGAAAGATGTAACTCTGTGAGATGAATTAACAGAACACAGAGCAGTTTCTCAGAAAGCTTCTTTCCAGTTTTGAACGGAAGATATTCCCTTTTTCACCATAGCCCTCTATGGGCTTCCAAATATCCCTTTGCCAATTCCACAAGAACAGCCTTAGCGAAAGGCTTCTTGAAGGGAAAGATGTAACTCTGTGAGATGAATTAACAGAACACAGAGCAGTTTCTCAGAAAGCTTCTTTCCAGTTTTGAACGGAAGATATTCCCTTTTTCACCATAGCCCTCTATGGGCTTCCAAATATCCCTTTGCCAATTCCACAAGAACAGCCTTAGCGAAAGGCTTCTTGAAGGGAAAGATGTAACTCTGTGAGATGAATTAACAGAACACAGAGCAGTTTCTCAGAAAGCTTCTTTCCAGTTTTGAACAGAAGATATTCCCTTTTTCACCATAGCCCTCTATGGGCTTCCAAATATCCCTTTGCCAATTCCACAAGAACAGCCTTAGCGAAAGGCTTCTTGAAGGGAAAGATGTAACTCTGTGAGATGAATTAACAGAACACAGAGCAGTTTCTCAGAAAGCTTCTTTCCAGTTTTGAACGGAAGATATTTCCTTTTTCACCATAGCCCTCTATGGGCTTCCAAATATCCCTTTGCCAATTCCACAAGAACAGCCTTAGCGAAAGGCTTCTTGAAGGGAAAGATGTAACTCTGTGAGATGAATTAACAGAACACAGAGCAGTTTCTCAGAAAGCTTCTTTCCAGTTTTGAAGGGAAGATATTTCCTTTTTCACCATAGCCCCCTATGGGCTTCCAAATATCCCTTTGCCAATTCCACAAGAACAGCCTTAGCGAAAGGCTTCTTGAAGGGAAAGATGTAACTCTGTGAGATGAATTAACAGAACACAGAGCAGTTTCTCAGAAAGCTTCTTTCCAGTTTTGAACGGAAGATATTTCCTTTTTCACCATAGCCCTCTATGGGCTTCCAAATATCCCTTTGCCAATTCCACAAGAACAGCCTTAGCGAAAGGATTCTTGAAGGGAAAGATGTAACTCTGTGAGATGAATTAACAGAACACAGAGCAGTTTCTCAGAAAGCTTCTTTCCAGTTTTGAACGGAAGGTATTTCCTTTTTCACCATAGCCCTCTATGGGCTTCCAAATATCCCTTTGCCAATTCCACAAGAACAGCCTTAGCGAAAGGCTTCTTGAAGGGAAAGATGTAACACTGTGAGATGAATTAACAGAACACAGAGCAGTTTCTCAGAAAGCTTCTTTCCAGTTTTGAACGGAAGATATTCCCTTTTTCACCATAGCCCTCTATGGGCTTCCAAATATCTCTTTGCCAATTCCACAAGAACAGCCTTAGCGAAAGGCTTCTTGAAGGGAAAGATGTAACTCTGTGAGATGAATTAACAGAACACAGAGCAGTTTCTCAGAAAGCTTCTTTCCAGTTTTGAACGGAAGATATTTCCTTTTTCACCATAGCCCTCTATGGGCTTCCAAATATCCCTTTGCCAATTCCACAAGAACAGCCTTATCGAAAGGCTTCTTGAAGGGAAAGATGTAACTCTGTGAGATGAATTAACAGAACACAGAGCAGTTTCTCAGAAAGCTTCTTTCCAGTTTTGAAGGGAAGATATTTCCTTTTTCACCATAGCCCCCTATGGGCTTCCAAATATCCCTTTGCCAATTCCACAAGAACAGCCTTAGCGAAAGGCTTCTTGAAGGGTAAGATGTAACTCTGTGAGATGAATTAACAGAACACAGAGCAGTTTCTCAGAAAGCTTCTTTCCAGTTTTGAACGGAAGATATTTCCTTTTTCACCATAGCCCTCTATGGGCTTCCAAATATCCCTTTGCCAATTCCACAAGAACAGCCTTAGCGAAAGGATTCTTGAAGGGAAAGATGTAACTCTGTGAGATGGATGTAGATGACGAGTTGATGGGTGCAGCGCACCAACATGGCACAATTATACATATGTAGCAAACCTGCACGTTGTGCACATGTACCCTACAACTTGAAGTTTAATAATAATAAATAAATTAAAAAAAAAAAAAAAAAAAAAAAAAAAAAAAAAAACAGAACACAGAGCAGTTTCTCAGAAAGCTTCTTTCCAGTTTTGAACGGAAGGTATTTCCTTTTTCACCATAGCCCTCTATGGGCTTCCAAATATCCCTTTGCCAATTCCACAAGAACAGCCTTAGCGAAAGGCTTCTTGAAGGGAAAGATGTAACACTGTGAGATGAATTAACAGAACACAGAGCAGTTTCTCAGAAAGCTTCTTTCCAGTTTTGAACGGAAGATATTCCCTTTTTCACCATAGCCCTCTATGGGCTTCCAAATATCTCTTTGCCAATTCCACAAGAACAGCCTTAGCGAAAGGCTTCTTGAAGGGAAAGATGTAACTCTGTGAGATGAATTAACAGAACACAGAGCAGTTTCTCAGAAAGCTTCTTTCCAGTTTTGAACGGAAGATATTTCCTTTTTCACCATAGCCCTCTATGGGCTTCCAAATATCCCTTTGCCAATTCCACAAGAACAGCCTTAGCGAAAGGCTTCTTGAAGGAAAAGATGTAACTCTGTGAGATGAATTAACAGAACACAGAGCAGTTTCTCAGAAAGCTTCTTTCCAGTTTTGAACGGAAGATATTCCCTTTTTCACCATAGCCCTCTATGGGCTTCCAAATATCCCTTTGCCAATTCCACAAGAACAGCCTTAGCGAAAGGCTTCTTGAAGGGAAAGATGTAACTCTGTGAGATGAATTAACAGAACACAGAGCAGTTTCTCAGAAAGCTTCTTTCCAGTTTTGAACGGAAGATATTTCCTTTTTCACCATAGCCCTCTATGGGCTTCCAAATATCCCTTTGCCAATTCCACAAGAACAGCCTTAGCGAAAGGCTTCTTGAAGGGAAAGATGTAACTCTGTGAGATGAATTAACAGAACACAGAGCAGTTTCTCAGAAAGCTTCTTTAAAGTTTTGAACGGAAGATATTTCCTTTTTCACCATAGCCCTCTATGGGCTTCCAAATATCCCTTTGCCAATTCCCCAAGAACAGCCTTAGCGAAAGGCTTCTTGAAGGAAAAGTTGTAACTCTGTGAGATGAATTAACAGAACACAGAGCAGTTTCTCAGAAAGCTTCTTTCCAGTTTTGAACGGAAGATATTTCCTTTTTCACCATAGCCCTCTATGGGCTTCCAAATATCCCTTTGCCAATTCCACAAGAACAGCCTTAGCGAAAGGCTTCTTGAAGGGAAAGATGTAACTCTGTGAGATGAATTAACAGATCACAGAGCAGTTTCTCAGAAAGCTTCTTTCCAGTTTTGAACGGAAGATATTTCCTTTTTCACCATAGCCCTCTATGGGCTTCCAAATATCCCTTTGCCAATTCCACAAGAACAGCCTTAGCGAAAGGCTTCTTGAAGGGAAAGATGTAACTCTGTGAGATGAATTAACAGAACACAGAGCAGTTTCTCAGAAAGCTTCTTTCCAGTTTTGAACGGAAGATATTCCCTTTTTCACCATAGCCCTCTATGGGCTTCCAAATATCCCTTTGCCAATTCCACAAGAACAGCCTTAGCGAAAGGCTTCTTGCAGGGAAAGATGTAACTCTGTGAGATGAATTAACAGAACACAGAGCAGTTTCTCAGAAAGCTTCTTTCCAGTTTTGAACGGAAGATATTTCCTTTTTCACCATAGCCCTCTATGGGCTTCCAAATATCCCATTGCCAATTCCTCAAGAACAGCCTTAGCGAAAGGCTTCTTGAAGGGAAAGATGTAACTCTGTGAGATGAATTAACAGAACACAGAGCAGTTTCTCATAAAGCTTCTTTCCAGTTTTGAACGGAAGATATTCCCTTTTTCACCATAGCCCTCTATGGGCTTCCAAATATCCCTTTGCCAATTCCACAAGAACAGCCTTAGCGAAAGGCTTCTTGAAGGGAAAAATGTAAGTCTGTGAGATGAATTAACAGAACACAGAGCAGTTTCTCAGAAAGCTTCGTTCCAGTTTTGAACGGAAGATATTTCCTTTTTCACCATAGCCCTCTATGGGCTTCCAAATATCCCTTTGCCAATTCCACAAGAACAGCCTTAGCGAAAGGCTTCTTGAAGGGAAAGATGTAAGTCTGTGAGATGAATTAACAGAACACAGAGCAATTTCTCAGAAAGCTTCTTTCCAGTTTTGAACGGAAGATATTCCCTTTTTCACCATAGCCCTCTATGGGCTTCCAAATATC